>NC_080090.1:65237596-65537596 GCF_950005125.1 Chionomys nivalis
TATTTATTGCCACGGGACTCTGGAACGCAGAGACGGTGCGTTTGTTTGTAATGTGCCTCCTGTGTGCTGGCATGAGATGTGTACGGTACAACTGTAAAATAAAGATGGAGATTCTTTAGAAGCTGACGTGCCTTGCTTTTTACTTGGTCCTCTGGAGAGTTTCTTTCTTGACATAGGCAGTATAAAAAGCTGAGCTGATGCAGCAGCCTGTCATCACCACAGGGAAACCAAAAGCACAACTCTGAATTCAAAAATCACTCACAGCCGTGAAATGGCATGAAGTGCAGGCTGGCTCCCACCAAGCCCCGGTGATCCTCCAGTCTCCGCGCTCACCTCAGCCTGAGACCAGCTAAACTTCACAATGGATACAAATCCAGGTCCTCATGTTTGTACAGAAGGCCCTTAACAGAGCCATCACCCCAACTCCCTTGGGTTCTTCAAATACCAATTTCCTGTGGGCATAGTCCCCTGCCCCTTGATTTTGGAAATAGGTAGAAAAAAAATCTATTGACCACATAATTTGTAATGGCTGTCTGTGCTGTTTTTATAGTTTCTCACACAGTGTCCCCTGTACGAAGCTTCCGCAGTATCTATATTTGGGTGAGAGGAGAGACAGGAGGGATCGCAGAAACCCCATCAGAGTGATCCGGGCTCTTAGACAACTGGTGTCTAGGGAAATTTCCATATTTTTTTTTTTTTTTTCCTGCAGGGTGCTGTGGGACAATGGTCTGGCACCCTGTAAAGATTTGTTACTTGTATTTTAATAAAATGCTAACTGACCAGTAGCCAGACAGGAAGTATAGGTGGGGGCGACAAGAACAGGAGAATTCTAGAAGAGGAAAGGCTCAGTCTGCAGTTGTCACCCAGACATAAAGAAAGCAAGATGAGAATGCCTCATTGATAAACGGTACTAAGCCACCTGGCTAACACAGACAAGAATTATGAGCTAATTTAAGATGTAAGAGTGAGTTAATAAGAAGCCTGAGCTAATAGGCCAACCAGTTTATGATTAATGCAGACCTCTGTGTGTTTCTTTGGGACTGAGCAGCTGTGGGACAGGGCAGGACAGAAACCTCTGTCAACAACAGGGGACATGTTAGTGTGACGTTTACTCAGAATGAAGAGAGCAATAGACTGTCTCACTAAAAACAAAACCAACCAAACAAATACAAACCAAGGGGCTGGTCAACAGTGGAGAATGCTTGCTGCTCTTAGAGAGTTTGGTTCCTAGCACCCATGTCGGGTGGCTCCCTTTCCTATTCTGAACTCCGTAGGTACCAGCACTCATGTACACGTCTCTACACATGGACATGCAATTAAAAATACATCTTTTATAACAAAACAAACAAAAAGCCGCCAAGACACACATGGCCCTCTGAGGAGAACAATCAGAAGTTCTGCCACCACTGTTCCATTGCTTTCCCAGATAGTTGTCTTTCTTCTTGGGTCTGTGATTCTACTGAGCTAACATTACAACAGGCTGAAGAGATCCAAGGCCAGTCTGTGTGTGCCGAACTAGAGGTTCGGCAAAGGGCGATGCTCCTCAGTTCTCTGTGTGCTCCTGAGATTTGACACTTGGGATGCGCTGGTGCACGTTTGTAGTCCCAGTACTTGGGAAGTGCAGACATGGATTCGGAGTCATTCTCAGCTACACTGTGATTGGGAGGGGCTTGGGAATCTGTGAAAGGCGCGGGGGTGGGGGGAGATTGCCTTATAGAAGATAAAATACAGACTGAAAAAGTGGTCTTGGCATACCCTTCCAGTTGGAAATACTCGTTTATTATTTTTTTTAAGCCATTAAAATGGTAAATAGGTTTTAACAGATGGCTTTTCCACAGCAATGGAAAGCCCAGGCAAGGACTTTGGGGTTAAATCTCATATTTTAGTCACCTGGGACTAGTTTATTATTGCAGAAAAACAAACATCCATAAAGTTGACAGCTCCCTACTCCGCTCTGAAGTGGAGTCCTTGAAGTTGCTTGCTTACCAGCAAGCTGAGGAGTGGCTGCCTGCAGACAGCAACCTAGGGAATTCAGGTTACAGGTTTGACACCTGTCCACTGCAGGGCTCACAGCCCACCCAGGCTGGAGGCTGTGACAACCAAGAAACCCTATTACTGGTGGGTCAGGATGTTTAGACTCAGTATGTGTGCCGGCTTTTTCCTTTTTGAAAAAAATCATTTTAACATTTAATGCTCTTCAATTAAAGTGATTTCCTGGAGTGGATGCCAAGCTTCGTCTGGAATGCGCATTAGCCACTTTCCGAATCGGTAGTTAAAGGCACGAGGGATTTAAACAGCAATCCACAGTCCGTTTCGTCAAGGTTCGGCGGAATAAAGCAGATTATAAACAATAATATATGTCTTTCTCCTCTTTTTCTGGAAGGGTTCCAAACTCACAAACAGGGCTAAAGTGCTATAAACATATCCAGGACTAAGCTGTGGGCTCCACAAATGTACTCCGTGAAAGCCACGGCACCCAAGTGCCACTTTTTATACTGTGTGCGTCTGTGTGTGCCTACTCTGAAAGAGCTTTTTATTACACAAAGTGTCCATCAAATGAACCCACCTGCTAAATATTAAAATAGAAACCAGGGCTGCGACACAAGCGAGAGACAAAACAAGTCCTGTTTGCAGTGGGGATGACAACTGATGTGGCCGCAGAAGGCAGCCACTGAACGTGGATGACTGCCTCCATGGACTGGCAGGCTCAGTCACTGCGTTCAGGGTCAAGGGTCACTTCCCACCTAAGACACTCACACCAAATCCTAGGGCTCTTGGGAGGCGAGTGCCCACTGGAGGACAGCTTTTTCCGGTTACATCTTTTTGCAGTTGTTCAGTTGTTGGTTTTATTGACACCAGATCTTGCTCCATTGCCCAGTCTGGCCTTCGACATCTCGCGTGAGCCTTCCAAGTGCCCAGGCTACAGGTGTGCACAGGTGCTCACAACCACAGCTTCCAGCTGCTTTCTAACTTGAATTGCTAACTCAGTTCCTTGAAGATGAGTCGAACCCGCCCCACACTCAGAGCAGTGGGGCGGCCTGAGCACACCCTGCTTCAGTGTTAGGGTCAGGAGGCTAGACACTGGTGGAGGAAGGAACACTGCCCTTGAACGACCCAGGACACGCACCCCGAAATGTCAACTAACAACTTGATTCTGTGACTGTGCCAGGAGAACGATAAAGCAAAATACAGCAGAGGAAAGTCTGAAGAATTGCTGTGCATCTAGAAGTCAATGACTCCACCATGCTGATTAGCAGTCTGCTCTGGAGGGAGGTCCATCCCCAGAACATCCCAGGGCTCTGGTGACAGATGAGACTACACCGCCTGCCCTATTCCACCCTTGAGTGGAATGAAACACTGATCATACCTGGTGGATAATACATATGAACTGATAAGTACAAGAAGGGACGATTCCCGTGAGTCTGTTAATCTCTATGCTTTGAACCAAACACTCTGGTGAAGAACTGTGACTGGCTAGAGAAATGCAGACAGGTGCCTGTTCAAGGCAGAGCTCAAGAGTGTCACCATACTTTTAAAGTCACATGACCACAAGACTGAAGTAAGGAATTTCTGTGTTCTTGGGGAGCCCAATGGAGAATACAAAATCCGCTAAGACACCGATAGTGTAGCTTTTGAAGATGGCTGTCTCACTTATCCTGAAAACATGACTGAAGGAAAACTCTTGGATCTGGTATTAAAGGGGTTGGAAAATCTCTGAGATTTCAAAGAAATAAGACTCACGTATAATGTACATATTATAGTCATGAAGCTTATGTTAAAATGGGTCTTTTACTGTTCCTCGTTTCAATTTTCTTACTTTGTAGACTAGAGAAAATGGTAATTATTTTTATCTTAAGATTATTCTTAGGCTAAATGAAGTTTCCCAGAAGAAACCTTGCATAAGGGAAACTGTGGTTAGTACATGACATTAACATCACTGACGGTAGGATGTGTTAGTTTACACATCACTTGAATACAGACATGGGAATTCTCCAGGCTGCACTGTGGTTGCTTTTGTAGCTGAGAATGCCTGACCGTGTGCGGGCACACCCATCACGGTGCCTAGCACAGCAGCAGGAGTGTGGGCTGGGGCTCTACATCTCAGAGGTGGGGGAAGCACAGAAGTTGGGCAGGCTATGACCCTCAAGGCCTGCCCCTACTGCCCTACGTCTGCCAGGGAAGCCTCAAGTCCAACATGTTCCACAGACTCCCAGCCAGGACGAGGGGTCAAACACCAAGTCAATGGGGCCGCATTTCAGACTCAAACCATACCAGGAGTTCCCTCCACTGAAAGACATCGAACTCTGGAAATGTTAATGTGAAAACTTCGCCTCATAGACTAGATCTACGAAAACATTTGACCCAAATCACCTTAGGAGCTAGGATTTGAAATTTATTAATAAATCATGCTCAACTTCCTTAGCAATCAGGGAAATGCAAATCAAGACAACATTAAGATACCATCTTACACCTGTCAGAATGGCTAAAATCAAAAACACCAATGATAGCCTCTGCTGGAGAGGTTGTGGAGAAAGGGGCACTCTCATCCATTGCTGGTGGGAATGCAAACTTGTGCAACCACTTTGGAAAGCAGTGTGGCGGTTTCTCAGGAAAGTCGGGTTCAACCTACCTCTCGACCCAGCAATACCACTATTGGGAATATACCCAAGAGATGCCCTAACATACAACAAAAGTATATGTTCAACTATGTTCATAGCAGCATTGTTTGTAATAGCCAGAACCTGGAAACAACCTTCAATGGAAGAATGGATGAAGAAAGTATGGAATATATACATATTAGAGTACTACTCAGCAGTAAAAAACAATGACTTCTTGAATTTTGCATACAAATGGATGGAAATTGAAAACACTATCCTGAGTGAGTTAAGCCGGACCCAAAAAGAGGAACATGGGATGTACTCACTCATATTTGGTTTCTAGCCATAAATAAAGGACATTGAGACTATAATTCGTGATTCTAGAGAAGCTAAATAAGAAGGTGAACCCAAAGAAAAACATATAAGCATCCTCCTGAATATTAACCTTCATCAGGCGATGAAAGAAGACAGAGACAGAGACCCACATTGGAGCACCGGACTGAAGTCTCACGATCCAAAGGAGGAGCAGAAGGAGAGAGAGCACGAGCAAGGAACTCAGGACCGCCAGGGGTGCACCCACACACTGAGGCAATGGGGATGTTCTATCGGGAACTCACCAAGGCCAGCTGGCCAGGGTCTGAAAAAGCATGGGACAAAACCGGTCTTGCTGAACATAACGGACAATGAGGACTACTGAGAACTGAAGAACAATGGCAATGGGTTCTTGATCCTATTGCACGTAATGGCTTTGTGGGAGCCTAGGTAGTTTGGATGCTCACCTTAATAGACCTGGATGGAGGTGGGTGGTCCTTGGACCTCCCACAGGGCAGGGAAACCTGCTTGCTCTTTGGGCTGAGGAGGGAGGAAGACTTGACTGGGGGGGGAATGGGAGGTGGTGGCGGGGAAGAGGCAGAAATCTTTAATAATTAAATAAATTAATTAATTAAAAAAATAAAATATAATTGACAGAAAATAAATAAATATGTAAAAATGTATTTTCATTATGAAATTGAATCTGGTAGCTACATATTTAGTGTTAAGATTTGTAAAAAGATTTTTTAGAAACTCAAAGTTTGATAAGATCCTTTGTGTTTTAAGTTGAATAAATACTTAGAAGCCTTCATGTCCAATCGATGCATGTATTTTCTTAGGCATGAAACCTTTTCTACAACAAGCTGGCTCTGCCAGTCACACATATCTTATTCATTAATCTTGGAGATGATGTACTTCACATAGAATAATAACCTATAGCTAAGTAGTTAAACCTGGCAGGAAGCGATGAAATTCTTATTTAACAGACGGGGTCACTGGATCGTAGGAACCTTTTAAACGGAAACCGCTGAAACATTAAAACAGGACGGAATTCCAGAGATTTTGCTTCACCTGCTCTTCTTGTACCTGACAAGCAGAGGGGACAGCAGCATGCGACAAACTGGCTGACTCCTTGCTCTTCAATATCAGAGAGATTATTAAAAAGTTAGTTCCTGATGGCAATCCATGATTTTCTAGGAGACTTTTCTAGATATCTTAGAATCCTGAGACATGTTAATTATTTTTAAAATAATTTGTTTATTTTTATTGTATGTGCACTGGTGTTTTGCCTGCATGGATGTCTGTGTGAGGGCGTTGGGTACCTTGGAACTGGGATTACAGACGTTGTTAGCTGCCATGTGGGTGCTGGGAATTGAACCCAGGCCCTCTGGATGAGAAGTCAGTGCTCTTAACTGCTGAGCCATCTCTCCAGCCCTGACACATTCATTCTTAACACCCATGCCGACCGATGGAAAGCTGAGTGCCACTGGGCTAGACTGACAGGAGGTCTGAGAAATACCTGTAGGTTGAATGGAAAGCCTGCTTTGGGGTCTAACAAGAGTGAAAGGGATTCGGTAGATGTGTCCTTGATGGTGGGTGAGTTGACCAGCCTGTGTCTTTCACTCTTCCTCGCACTGCCCTGCTAACAATGTCTGCCTTAGAAAACTACTGTGTAGTGGCAACAGGTTAAATGATGCTATGAAATCATTCTGAAAAATAGAATGAAGTTAAATAGACATGCTAAAATCATGCTAGACATACATAATTCAGTCGGCGTGCTCACTTCTGTACAAATCTGAGGGCAAATAATTCAGAGCTCAACTTCTTAGCCAGTGCCTCATGAAAGACTCCTAATGTGGTAGTTAGTGTGAATATATATACATATATTCATATCTATATGAATATGTATTATAGCTGGATTCTTGGCCAATGATTTAAAAAGAAAAACAAAATCAAACAAGGAAACAAGAACCAATGATAATTTTTGTTTGGACATTTAGCCTGGTGATAAGCATTAGCAAATGCAAGCAAGGTTCTGGCTTTCTGGCTCTAGCACCCACACCGCCATCACCAGCACCAACCTCTCCTGTCCAGCTCTTTCTAAGAGGCACAGCAATATTACACACACCATCTGATAGAAGCACTTAAAACTACAAAACTGGGCAGCCAAGCAAAGGTTCTCGTCTGTGGCAGGAACCAGAAACTGTATCTTTGATGACAATGGATGGGCTTCAGGAGAGTGTAAAGCCCTCAGACTTCCACTCCGAGCACAGCACTGTTGCCAGGCAGGTGACCAGCTTTTCCAAGTGATCCGGAACTCCCTCACATTTAAGACCTCCACACCAGAAGACAGGTTCAGGCAACAGGTTAGGGGAGAGTGCTGGCCCAGTTCACACAAGACTCTGCCTTCCGGCTCTAGAACTGTTTACACACACAGTCCAGCCAGGGTTCTGAGCCTGAAGTGAGTCAGACACTTTGCCTTCTTTGATATTTGTTGACATGATTTTCTTCGTATTTCTATTTTTCACCCAAACCCACTGTGACTGCATCGAGACTACGGTCGAGGCAATCAGGGCTTTCCAGATCAGTCGACAGAGGACAAAGTAAATGACAACCACGAATAAATACTAAATACAGAAAGACAGCAGCGGTGCTCTGATCACAAAGCTAAAAACAGCATCCTAAGGAAATAAGGCTGAGCATGTGTTCACACATAGGCACACTATGAGGGACATTCAGGAGGACGATAAAAGGAAGACACTACTGAGAAAGAAGTCAGAATAGGAAGGCAGTGTGTAGTCTAGATACCAAAGGTGGGTGACGTAACGTAACAAGTGTGCCTCGTCACAACCACGTGGAGTCCTCTTGCCAGCCAGATTTTAGTAGCCATTTTAAAAATGCTCATAAGCATTAGAAGTATCAAATCAAAGAGCTGAAAGCAAGGATAAGATGAAATAAACCCTAACTTGTAAACATTAAAAACAAAAAAAGTTGGTCATTTTAAAGTGCTTGCTGGGGTACGAGCAGAAGTGACTCTCCCAGGTGAAGGCTTCCTATGGCATGTTCTAGTAAGTGGTCGCCGTACACGTGATGACGTGAAGCTAAGGTGTCTTCTGATTCAGCTTGCTGGATCATATGAAACACAGTGACCATGGGAAGCTGGCTGGCTGTCTGCTTCAGGTGCTGGCCTTTGTTGATGAACTGCAGCCTTTGGTAATGAACTCAGGATCTGACTGGTAGGTGGCATGCTAGCATAATAAGTCAATAATTTAAAGGGAATGAAAATAAACCATGACTCAGTGTTCACTGACATTTATGGATGAAATCATCTATAGAAGACCCAGGAAAATGCCCCATAGATTATTATGTGATAGTAAGGCTTTTGTAAATTTAGATATTGGAAACAAAAGAATAGAAGTTTTGGAAATTAATTTTAGAATTCACCAGATTTGAAAATATTAAACTATTATATACCCCCAAACACTTTCTATTTATTGAGACAAGGTCGTGCATGTAACTCAGGCTTGCTTTGAACCTATAATCCCGCCTCCTCAGCCTCCCCAGTGCTAGAATGATCAACACCAACACACTCAGCCTCATTGATAACTGTTTTTACTCATGGTCTTGGATTTAAAATCTTTAAAATAATGTAAAACAAGCCACAAAGTCTGTATAGTTTTAAATGTGGCAGAACAAGGCAATAAAAAATCGTGTCTAAGAAATATTGAGCTCTATATGCAAAGGGAGATAGATGGAAAAAGGAGTTCCTGGGTAGTTTCTTGCTCAGAGAACTGCTCTAAAAGGTTTAAATGAACGACTGATTTGCTAATACCACAAAGATGAACAAAATAACACCAATTCAAACTGCACATACTATCTCGGTCACTTTTACCGTAACCAATGTATCATTTTTTATTTTTTGTTTTTTCAAGACAGGGTCGTCCTGGAACTTACTCTGTAGACCAAGCTGGTCTCGAATTTACAGAGATCACAGAGATCCTTTTGCCTCTGCCTCCCAAGTGCTGGATTAAAGGTGTGTGCCACCATGGCCAGTTTTTTTTTTTTTAAAGATACATTTGATGAATGTGGACCACAAGAGGCTTAGGCTAAGATAGGCTGCAACACAGTTAGGATTCAGTAAAAGGATAAAGAAAAGAGAATTACGTTAACTTTTCAGTACACACCAATGTGCGTATCATTTCCAGAGGTTACTAAGAAATTATTTTAAAAGATGATTAGTCTTGGTGAGTGGTTTGGTTTTGCATCTCAGATGTATGAAGCTATGAAAGCCACAAAAGAAGCAGTATTCATATGCCATATGCTGTAAAGGGCTTTGCTCCAGCATAGGCTAGCTCACGCTAACGAAAACAGCATGCACTGCTGTGGGCTCCACTAAGCGAGGTACATGCTATTTTAACCAGCACACGTTAGAAAACTACCTTTTAACAGCTATGTTTGCAACACAACTAATTTCTTCTTTCATTTTTATTTATTTTTTATATAATAAGAATATCAAGGAATTCCTTAGGTTCTTAAGGTTTAAAAGGGAAATCAGAGGGAGTCAGGCTCAGTAGTGGTGCAACTGTTTATCTTTAAAATAAAAATTGTGGTGCACTTGCCTACTTACTATGTACTCTTCTAAAACAAAGCAGTGTTCTCTAGCACAAGGAAACAACCCAACAGTAACGTCCAGGCAAGCAGGCAGCTCAGCGGGTAGGAGGCCAGGCCTGAGTTGGTTTTTTTTAGATTACCGTTGCAAAGGCCTTTATAGCTAATTTAGAGTCCCAGGGAAATTCTTTTCCTGCTTAGTGTTTAAGGAATCCTGATTTAATAGATATTCTCCAGACCTGTGTCCCAATTCTCAAGGGAGGTTGCTGAGTGCTACGCTGAAATGCTAGAGGTTTTGAGCTTCCAGTGACTGTTGATCTGACGTTCGTAGGCCCGGGTGACAAAGTTCTGTCCTCTCCCTCTCTTGCTTTTCCTTCCTTCATACTCCTCCTCTCCCCTAGATTACGCTCTCAAGTTCATCTTTACAGCACAGCCATTTTAGGCGCCTGTTCAGATTAGCTGTGGAAATGCTACAGGTCCATTCGCTCCTTACTGTCCTGGGATTTCTGGAAACTTCCCTGACTGGCAGTGTGGTGCTGATCGGCACATTTTGCTTCTGCATTGAGAAAGAGAGATAGAAAGATAGAGAGGGAGCAAGCGTAGCCATGTTTAATATCGTGAAATATGATCTGTCTGCTCCTCTCCCCACCCTCTAGAGCAGTGATAAATTTCAAAGCGTGCTCGGCAGAATTGGATTCTATTATGCGCAGTACACATGTTCATCACCTAAACTGTGCTCCCCTGGAATGTATGCAAGGAGAATGAATTGCTGAGACGTCAAATCCCAGTTTCTCAGAACTGATTTTATTAGCCAATGCATACCAAAGATGGGTGGTTAAGAAGTATTATTTTTGCAGTTTCTTTCATCCCGAAAGTCCTACCCTATCAGACTGTGCTTTTCCAACCTCTCGATCAGGCCTTGCTAGCTCTGTGCCGCTGCAGCACCAAAGAGACTGCTTTGCAGCCCGTCACCTCTTCTGGCAGGCAGCCGTCTTGGTCTCGGAGAGTGGGGTCAGCGCCAGACTGGAGCAGCAGCTCCACAATGTCCAAAAACTCGCAGGCAGCAGCTGCAAGGGAAATTGACAAACATGAGAACAAGTTTACAGCAAGACAGGAAAAGCAGTCCTGTGAGGCGGGAATTGTCAAGGTGGCACAACAGTGCGCACCCTTACGGTGGCCACATGATCAGCCCTGCAGTGAGAACGAGTCTTAAGAAAACCACGTCTTTTTCCTGCGTAGACGCGTACGAGCATATTTGTAAAGCTGTGAGGCGCTGGCCCGACTGCAGGGGCAAAATGGAAGCAGAGAATGCGGTGGTTAAGTGTTTCATGTTGATGTACATTTCCAAATAATGGTGACCCATGCCAAAAGGCTAAATGCACTGCGTCAAAGAAAAGATTCTGCTTTATCTTTAAGGGGGGACTATGTAGATATAACTAAATTTACATATGAAAGAAAAATCTGGTCTAGTAATTAGATCATCAATCACTATGTGAAATCTTGTGTGGGGGTTTGCATGTTCACATGTATGTGCAGGTGTGTTCACCTGTGTGTGAGTGCATAGAGATCAGAGGTCAGTGTCAAGTGCCCTCCACTGTTCCCTACAGGGCCTCTTACTCTCTCAAGCTGGGTGGCCAGCAAGAGCCTGGGATGCTGCTGTCTCCATCCCCCAGAGCTGGGGTTACAGAGGGGCAGCCTGGCTTGTGTGTGTGTGTGTGTGTGTGTGTGAGATGGGCTCTGGACTCATTTACTTGTGATTATGCAGTAGCAATTATTTTACCACTGAGCCATCTTAGCCACCCGGATCCCAAAATCTTAAAAGAAGAGAAGGGCTTTACTGCGTCACCAGGTCTAAGGCACAGGAGGGGAGACCGTCAAGACTTGTGATGAAGATGACATTGGTACTGTCCCAGGACAGACAAACTGACCAAAGGATCAGAGCAGAGAGCTGTCTATCTTCTGCATATACACAGAAAGCGAACTGATGACAAAGGCAGTATTACAATCAGGAAGGAAACAGAGATCCAACAATCAGATGGGGCTGAGAGTTGAAGGTGAAACAGGCATTGCACACAAAATGAAGCAAACAGCATCTCACAAAGGTGAGCGCCCGCACCAGCACTCACATATAAATAAGAGTGAATACAGACTCAACTGACAGTGTTAGGAGGAGGAGGCCTGGTGCAAGCAAAGCCTGAGCATGCGCCCTGGGGCAGCAGTCACTCTGGACACTGACTTGTCATCACAGGCTATCCCCCCCCCCGCCCCCATCCAGTGAAGGATCCACTTGTAGTGATCATAGGTGGAGAGTTTGCATTTGGAGAATGTAGAGGTCAGCAGTGTTCCTGGTGGGCATCAAATGCGGATGACTCAAATGTTCACAGCGGCAACATGTCAAAAGAGAACACTGCTCACAGAAGGGAAATCCCATGCAATAGTGAAAACTAAGGAACTCCAACTTCACACAACATGGGTTTATCTCAAACGCACAATGCTGAATAATAATAATAATAATAATAATAATAATAATAATAATAATAAAAGCAAAGCAGAATACAACATAGCAAAGCCGGGCTGTGGTGGCGCACACCTTTAATCCCAGCACTTGGGAGGCAGAGGCAGGTGGATCTCTGTGAGTTTGAAGCCAGTCTGGTCTACAGATCGAGTTTCAGGACAGGCTCCAAAGCTACAGAGAAACCCTGTTTCGAAAAAACAAAAATAAATAAATAAAAAATACAATATAGCAGGATTCTAAAACACTTAAAAACAGACAAAATTAAACATTATTTCTTAGACATACAAATATGTAGTGAAACTATAAAATTTGTAATACAACTGGGCACACACCTATGATCTAGCACCCGAGAGGCATAGGCCAACCTGGCCTACACAGTGCATTCTAGGGCAGCTGACAAAGCTCAACAAAAACTGCAGGAGCGGCAACTGCCAGTTACTAGGGGTACTAAAGGAAGGACGTGATTGGAGGGGCGCACACGGGGGCTTACCAGACCTACTGGTGGTGTTGTAGCTCTTAAGCTGGGGAGCAGACATTTTCTTCGGCTGTAATTTACGGCACTCACACACCTTACAGGGGTTTTTATGGTATGACGCATCCCGCAACAACAAAAAGCCTCCTGAGGAAAGGCACAGAAGGAAGGCAATGCAGGCTGACCCCAGGGCTGGTGTAGTGAGAAAATACTGCACCAGCCATGTCAAGGCTACAGTTAAGATTCCTGCTCTGGGAACTTCCGAGAAACATGTGAACAGCCAGCTCTAGTAAAAAAGAGGGTGAGTGTTGAGGCAGAGACGCTAAGGCAGAGGGGGAGCGGGAGGAAATGGAGGAGAGCACCTGGCCTCCCCACTGCGCATGGCTTTAGCTGCTGATTCCCAAGGTTGAGGAAGCGCCCTACTACACTCCTACTTTGCTGTTTTTCTGAGAAAGGGTCTCACCATATAGCTCTGGCTGACCCAGTACTCATGCAGACAGGCTGGTCTTGAACTCAGAAATCCACCCGCCTCTGTTGCCTGAGTGCTGGTATAAAAAGGGTATACAACCAGGTTCTTTCTATTTGGTTATTTCAGCCGTAATAGGAGGTGAATTTTGTTATCAGTCCTTTCCACTGTATCAGATGGTCAGAGCTTTGTGTTGATCGCTCTGATATAATACAATGATCTCAAACCATCAAAGCAAGCTTGCATGCCTAGGTAATACCTACCTGACCATGATGTACTGTTTCACTTATGTTTAACTATGTTCTACTTGCTAATAATCTTGCGAAGTGTTCTCTATTTTCTGAAACAGATTGTGTGCAGAACTGGTATTATTTTATGCATAGACATTTAGTAGAACTCAAGACAAGAAGTGATGGAGGTCTGGATTTTACTGAGGGTGTTTTAAGCTATCAAATCAATTTCTCATGGACGTAGGACCACTGAAATTTCTTTTTTTTTGAGAAAGAGAACTTTGATAATATCTTTCAAGAAATCTTTCCATTTCGTGCGGGCTACCTAATTTACTGGGTGAAAGCTGTTCATGTTTCCTCGTTTGCTTTACTACAATGTGAGACACTGGTCACTGCCTCATTCCTGAAATTGGGAATTCACCTCTCCTTGCACATGTCTATGGTGTGCATGAGGTGTGGGTGCAGATGCCCGTGCAGGTGTATGTAGAGGCCGGAGTAGGACACTGGCGCCTTCCTTTATCCTTTATATTTCTGAGTCAGGGCGTCTCACTAAACCTGAACTTGTTTATTCAACTTGGCCACTGGCTAGCAAACCCTAGGAACCACCAGTCTCTGCCTTGTCAGCAGACATTCCAGGAGTGAGCCACTGTGTCAGACGTACATGGGTGCTGGAGAGAACTCGGGTCCTCATGCTTCCAAAGCCTGCCCTTTACTGTCTGAGCCATCTCTCCAACCCCATGAATTTGGGTGTTTTCCAGATAAATGTCTGTTATTGATTTCTAATTGGCCCAGATCATGGTCTAAATGATGGAACATGGTGAATGATCCACGTGTACAGTATATACTGTTTATTAAGTGAATGTTCTGCAGATATTAACTAAATGAAACTTGAAAATACTGTTCAGATCATCCATGTCCTAATTGTTCTATCAATTACTATCTTATTGTTTGACAAATGTTATTTTCTCTTGTGCTGTTTTGCCTCATGATTCTTGACTGAATGCAGAAAACTGTGTGACGAGGGCAACAGAGGCTGAAGCCACTACGTGTATCCAGAACTGGGCACGTTCCTCTTGTCAGGCCCTTGACGTGGGTCAAATTATTAATTGGGTTGGGCTTGGCTCTGTTACTGCTAGACACAACTCAGTACCCTAGTCTTGAAATTTCTCTGGTAACAAGGGCCTGCTCAACCTCTTGTGCAGTCCAGGTACCAGACAGTCTCTTCTGAAGTTTCCTCCACCGCCGGTTTTGGCGTTCTCCGCCTGTCTGAACCACAGAAGCGGCCTCTCTAGGCTCTTACCTCTCCCCTCTTCTCAAGCTGTAGACTCCTAACGACTACTCGTTACTCAGGTGGAGGCTTATGGTAGAAGGAGATGGGAGTTCTTTGTCTCTTTGAGCTGGTTGCAGTCCTTGATTGGCCTTCAGGGGTGATGATTTCTGTGTTTTCCTCAATTGTCAAGTCAGCCAAACTGTGTGTGTATGTGTGTGTGTGTGTGTGTAAGCTTACTGTCCTGCTCGACTGCCATTAACAATTAAGAGCCTCAGTACCTTCACTCCCAGGCCAGTGATTCCAGCTTAGAGCTGTCTGACTTTACACTATGAAGCAGTAAGAATTATTGGCAAAAGTCAGGTTATGGTAGGCTATAAACTGGTGTAGCTCTGGTGTCTTTTTACATTTTTGCTTGGGAGCCTCATCTTTTTACGGCTGAACCATCTCTCCAGCCCTCTGATGGCTTCGTACATTTCCTATCCTTATTACTTAGTCACCAAACTTGTCCATAACCACAGAGAACTTGGTTCTAAATGAACCAGAGTAAAGGATGGGCATTTTCTGAGCTACTACCGGGAACCCTATCTCACAGCCTTCAGCGGCATGGGCTCTCTTGCATGTGAAAGCAGCATTTGAAGGATGGATGGAGAACAGGAGAAAAGGTAGAAAGAAGCAAGAATCACCTGCTCCACGCCTAAAGCTGCTGCTGCTTGGTGACATAATGCATGAGTAGATCTCGGTGAGGAACTGCACCAACAGGGAGGAAGGCAGAGACAGGACTATCTCTGCCGCGGCCCAAGGTCATAGGAAGTGTTTAAAATTAGAACACTTCTTTCAGAATCTCCCCCACCATTTTGTTTTGTGATGCTGGGGCCTCATGCATTCTAAGCACAGACTTTACCACTGAGCCATATGACCAGGCCACCTACTGACACTGAGAATTTATTTAAAACTGCCCCTCCAATCTGAATTTCTGCAGTTAACCACAAATAACCATATAGCCACTTAGGCTGAAATGCAGACAGTCTCATAAAACGGAAGCAAGTAAAAGACGCACTGCCTGGGGTCAAGCAGCTGTGAGGACACATGCACTGAAGCCTGTCCACAGAACATCTGTATCCAAACAACAGGCGCTCAGCAGCTGTACCACCAGCAGCAGCCTCAACCCTGGCGAGGCGCACTTGGCGAGCTTTTGAAGAGTGTCTGTTAGACACTGCACATATAAACCCATACTTCAGGATAGCCGTCTGTGATCTAACACTTCGTTCTTCTAACCCAACCCTTAAGCAAGAGGATGGGGCCGAGGAGATGAGCGCTGAAGATGCAGAATGTGGCCTCTTTGTGTGCGCTGTCCCATGAAGTAAGCTCTCCAGCAGTGAAGTATGGGATACTCAGGTTCCAACTCAGGAGCGGTTTAAAGAATTTCATTCCATAGCTAGTTGACTCCAGCCTGCGCTGTCTGTCTCCTAGCATGCCTGATCTCAGTGAGGTTTAACTGACAACATCTCCCAGCAGGGCTGTGCTACATGTACACATAGAAAGAGCTTTATTAACAAGCACCGAGGTTCATACAAAGACAGAACCACGTGGAAGCACAGGTAAGCAGGGTGGTGTAGCAGAGCGAAAGAGACTGACGTAAATGATGGGATCCTGCCTGTAAAGCTACACAAGTGAGTTTTATCCTCATCTGAAGAGGTATGTAGGGGGCACGCTGGTACCTGGGGGAGACCGGCTCATACAGGTACCCAACACTTTGCTGTTGAAGAAAAGGATCTGGATCTCCGATCAGAAGCTTGCTTTTTTTTTTAATAGTATCCTCTCCAGTGCATGCTTTTTTCATGTATGTATGTATGTATGTTTGTGTATGTGTGTGTGTGTATGTGTGTGTTTATGTGTGTGTGTGTGTTGTATCCTTTCCAACCAGCACCGTGCTGAGAAGTTAGAATTTTCTCAGAATTCATCTCCCTGCTTTGGCATCTTTGGTGAATCACAGGTCACAAGCCAGAATGTGTAATCTTCTCATTCTCTCAAAACAAAGGCAAAGAAAACGAGCAAGGAAAGAAGGCAAGAGCGCAGAGGAGACCAGTGCTAACACACACCAAATTAGCGAGGGCCATGCTTGTGCCCACAGTGCCCAGGGAAACACAAAATAGTCGGAAGCCTATCTTGGAAAAGCCTGAGCCAGTCTGCAGGGACCAGCACAGTTGCTGGATTTATGGCACCCTGGGCGCCTCTATTTGTCAAGTGCCACACAGGCAGACCTGACACCGGCACAGGTGAAGATGAATCTCCATTCAGAGCAGCGAGCCTTCTGACTCCATTAATCCTCGGGGTTTTGATGATGAGTTTCTTTCTTTTCTATTTTATTTATTTCCACTCTAATGCCCTCCTCCCACTGCCCTGTAACAGTGTGGAAGGAACACAACAGATGGCGCTTGCCGTGGAAGCCTGGGGCTCATGAGGATACAAAGCCGGCCCACTCTGCAATCACATGACCACACGTGCAAGGAAAAGCCTTGATTTCCCCTGGGAGACACAGATGCAATGATATTAGTATTCCCAGTGGAGGAAGAGGAGGGGAGAGCTAACAGGCCATTTATAAGGAAGACCACACATACTGCGATATACTCCAGCAAGGAACATGTTTAATCACAAAATAACAAGAGGACCAGTGTCTGATGACTCGGAATACTCAGGCAAAATGTGGGGAAATAAGGGTTTTAATGTGTTTCCACACAAAGGCCATTTAAGACAAACTAGTAAGGACAGACAGTAGCACAATAGTGGCCTCTAGTTAACCTGCGATTGGCTCTGACCCAGTTTTAATCGGAAGAAGCCAGGATTTACAACCTGCTTAAGGATGGAGTTTGACAACTGCTATAATCAGAAGAGCTGTCAACACAAGGACAGCTGTCAAGCTCAACCATAATTCATAAAAAGTAATAGCTAAGCCCCCAAAGACCTCCCCAATACTGTCTGCACTCACTGTATTTAACCATACTTACAGTTTTGTGAAAATCCAAAGAATAGGTTAACATCCTAAAATCAAGTCAGATCAGTAGCCCCCGGCACCCACCAAATAAAAAGGATTAAGTAACAGTAAATGACTAAATGAATAAAATATGCTCAACAGACTCCTAGGCATATAACAGGTGCTTGATAAATGATCATTATTACTATTATTACATATAAGACTATTTTGTCTATTTAAAATAGTTTGACTATTTTAAAAAGTGTCACAATCCCAGTAAACTAGTAAAGAAATACAACTGAATTACTCTAAAAGTGATTATTAATTCAAAAATATTAATTTTCATGAAACATTCCCAAGTTGTCTGAATATTTTAGTTTTATATATTTGTAACATCAAAACCTGTGACTAATGATATTATTTTGATTATAACATATATGGTTATTTGCTCGATTTTTTTCCAAAGTGTCTCAGTAGATCAATTCAGGAGGATTCCTGAGTTAAGGATAGTTTTTATTACTATCCCAGTGAACAGAAAGACTGTAAATGCATCCAGGACATCAGCGCCATATGTGCTTACTCAAGCAGTCATGGAGACGGCTCTGCCTCACCCACCAGGGAGGCCAGGGAGAAGGGGTTTCCCCATTCTCATTATTCCTATAAAAGGTTACTTTCCACGCTGGATGTGACGCTGCATGCCTAGTAATATAATGTAAAGTACCTGTCGTCCTAGTACTTTAGCAGGGCAGGAGTTTTATAAATTTGAAGCCAGCCTGGGCTACATAGCAAGTTTCAGGCTAGTGCTGGCTATACAGTGAGATCTTGTTTCAAAAATGAAAACAACACCGTCCCTTAAATTATCTTTCACAAAATAATGTGCGTTCTATCTGGCACTGCAGTGTGTGGTATTAGGACACAGGAGTGGATGTGAACCTGAAGACAATACAGTGGCTTTACTCTCTGCAGCCTGTACTGCTGGAAAGGTCACAGCACACTCTCGGCCATCAGATTTTCACCTGCGAGTGGGGAAAGCAATACCTAAACTTGGGTATTTGCTGGAAAGACGAGGAAACAGAAAGGACACTACTACCTTATGTCTAAGTGTGTGTGTAAGCTTTAGTAGGTTACAAAATACATACAAAAGAATATCAGTCATATGTTTTCTTAAGATGAATCTCTCTGTGTAACTTGTTGATGCATTATATCTCATCAGTATTAGAATCCCAGAAGCATCCCTCCCAGTTTTACAAAGCGTCTTCTGCCAAATTAATTGTCCTCTTGTCCCTTGATGCCAGAGACAAGTCTCCCCACTTTTGAGTTTCATATATGGGACGTACACTGCATGTACTCTTGGGTTCAGTGTGTGGAGCTCAAGGTGTTAAGAGTTCCAAGCTGTGTTCATGTGGCTCATTTTCACTGCTGCACAGCATCCCGGGGAGAAAACACCTGAGACTGCCAGCACTATGCTGTGGAATTCCCAAGCTGAAGAGTTTAGCGCTTTACCAGCTGAGGAATTATCAGTAAATAATCTTTCTGTTGTTTGTTTGTTTTGAGACAGGGTTTCTCTATGTAGCCCTGGCTGTCCTGGAACTCAGTATATAGAAAAGGCTGTTCTCAAACTCACGGAGATCTTCTTACCTCTGCCTCTTGAGTTCTGGGATTAAAAGGCACACAGCACCACACCCTGCCAGCTAACAGTCTTATATATTGATTCTCCTAAAATCTTTCTTGGAATACCTATTAGAAATTTCTCATTTCCTCTTTAAAAAAATAGCTGGGCAAGGGAGGCACATGCCTTTAATCTCAGCACTCAGGAGGCAGAGATGGGTGGACTTTTGAATTCGAGGTCACCCTGATCTAAAGTGTGTGTTCCAGGGCAGCCAGAGATACAGAGAGAAACCCTGTCTCGAAAAAACAGCAATCATCATCATCATCATCATCATCATCATCATCATCATCATCATCAACAACAACAGCAACAAAATTTGTGGTAGAGGGAACTGGAGAGATGGCTCAATGGTTAGGATCACTGGCAACTCTTCCAGAGACCCGGGATTCAATTTCCAGCACCCATGCCAAGTGACTCACAACCATTTGTAACTCCAGTTCCAGTCAATCTGACACCCTCTTCTGGTCTCAGCGGGCAGATGCACACACATGGTGCACATATGTACAGGCAGGCAAAACACGCATGTACATAAGATAAAAATAAGTCTAGAAGGGGGTTGGGACAGAGAGAATACGAATATTAGAGACCAAAGTATGGACAAGTGCTCTACCACTGAGCCGCATTCCTGGCTTTTTACTAGACTCTAGGCCCTATCTAATTTTCCATCTTTCCCTTCCAGTCCTGCCTTTTCTGTGACGTCTTACAAACATTTTCAACACACTATCTTTTCTTTCTTTCATTACTGTGCTAACTGCATACTTTAACCTGACCATTGCACAATTCCTGTATTTTGGAATTATTATTTGCACTCGAGCTGATTTTCTTTTATACTTGCCTGTTCATTTTTGGTGAAACTCGTTCTTGTGCTTTTGATTACCTGACTCTACAAATCTGAAGTCCATTAAAATGTAATCCTGGTTTGGTGAGATGGCTCGGCAGGTAAAGAAAGACACTAGCCACCAAGCCTGGCAACTTGAGTTTAGTCCCCAAGATCCACATGGTGGAGGAAGTGAATCAATTGTTCAAGCTGTCCTCCCCATGTGTGCTGGCATGTGCATACCCCTTCTCCATAAATAACCAATGGAGAGGGTAGAAAAGGGAGAGTGGCGGAAGGGAGGAAAGCGGAGAAAAATGCATACAGCAATAAAAACAATAAAAGAAAAAAAAACTAACGTGAAAAAATTTGAGTTCTGTTGTTCACTACATCCACTGATGTGCATGTAGTTGTTGTCTGTAATATTAGATTGTGGGTTTATTCTCTTCTAAGGAACTTCAGTGTGCTGGACTGAAAATGTGCTATTAGGGAAAGTTTAGCATTTAGGGGCAGGAAGACGGTTCAGTCAGTAAAGTACGTCCTGCACAAGCAAGGGGACCTGAGTTCAGAGCCCCCGCATCTACGCAAGGAAGCTGGGTGCGGTGAGTGTGTGCCTGCAATCCCAGTGCAGGGAAGTAGACAAAGAGGACCTCAGCTGGCTCTAGTGGAACTGGTTCAGGAAGGACCTTACATCAAAAATACAAGATAGTGAGGTAGAGGAAGACAGCTAACATCAGTTTCTGGCCTCCATGTACACCTGTATACACACACACACACACACACACATACACACACACACTGTACAACTGTAAAATACTGTACACCTGTACACAGCTGTATGCACACATTGTGCAGCTGTATAGACACACTGTATAGTTGTAGACATACTGTACTCTTGTAATACAATGCACATACACACTGTACAGCTGTACATATACCAGACACCTGTAGACATACTGTACACTTTTTACACGCACTGTATGTTGTGGAATAATCTTTTTGAACACTGTGAAGAGTGGTCACTTGGATTGGTTTAATAAAAAGCTGAATGGCCAATAGCTAGGCAGGATTTCAGGGCAGAGGGAACACTGGGAAGAAGGGTGGAGTTGCGAGGAAACACTATGAGACGAAGAACAAGCAGGATGGGAAGTAGATGAGATAAATGAGCCTTGGGGTAGCACACAGATGAATAGAAATGGACTAATTTAAGTTATTAGAGCTAGCTAAAAACAAGTCTAAGCTATCAGCCAAGTTTTCTTTTCTTTTCTTTTCTTTTTTTTTTTTTTTTGGATTTTCGAGACAGGGTTTCTCCATAGCTTTTGGTTCCTGTCCTGGAACTAGCTCTTGTAGACCAGGCTGGCCTCGAACTCACAGAGATCGGCCTGCCTCTGCCTCCCAAGTGCTGGGATTAAAGGCATGCGCCACCACCACCCAGCTGCAGCCAAGTTTTCTTAATCAATAAGAAGGCTCCATGTGGTTATTTGGGAGCTAGCTGGCAGGACAGAAGAAGACTCTACAAATGGTGTCCAATGTGGGGCTATGTATATCCACATAAGACCTGAGAAGGCTTAAAAAAAGGTTTCAAACACAAAATCAGAGCCAAATGCGGCATATCCTAGCCTCACAGTCTCTTGTGCAGGATACAGTACAAAGCTGTGTCCAGCTGCTGCCTGCAGGCTCAGCATGCCATGAGCCTCGCCGCATGGCCATTTGAGTTTTCACTAATGTAGACAGAAAAGGTTACAGATATATAAACAGTAAGCTGCTAGGGAAACTCCTTCAGCCAATGAGATGCAGGACCAGGTTGGGTGTGGCCTTGGGTAACAAAGTGCCTTTTGCTTGCTTACTCTCTCTTGGCTGCTGGATTTGGTTCTTGTTTCCCGTTCATGCAGGACTGTGATCTGTGAGTCTTCCCCCTAAATAAAGAACCTATTATTATACTCAATTCTGAGCTAGTGTGGGACTACTCTATTCGTGTTCACCTACAGATTTGGATGGAAAAAACTTCTAAACAATTACAATGTGTTTAACAATGTGTGTAGGCTTAAGAAAAATAAAAGAAAAAGGGTATAGATAGTCATAAAAATAGTTTAAAAATAATAAAGTCTCTAAAGAGAGAAGTAAAGTAAAAGAATAAATTGCGTAGAGATGAGAAATATACAAGGGAGTCTGGATGCTATATGGTGCTGTACTGATTTTAAATTTTTTGATTGCTGATGAGTAAACAGTAGTTACTGAGAGACACTGGATTATAAAAACTACTAAATTCAAAATGGAAGTAAAATGTGTTATGTTGGGGAAGAGGTTATGCCTTTATTTCCAAAGAAAACAAAGGGCTGTGAATTCATTCAATTGATAGAGATCAGATTTGATGGGGAGACCCTCTGAAAAATCCTAGGTACAGACATAAAGAAATAAACCTAGAAAACTACAAGACAGGCAACAGATATTTCACCTGCTCAAGCATAAAACAAACAAAAAACATCTTTCACTGACTTGTGCATACCACATAGTCCATACCTGTGTTAATGTAGATATGTATGTTACCTTTGAAAGTTTGTGTCTTCAGAACAAGGGGACCAGACATCACTGAAAGTGGGTGGCCAGGTGACCCAGCCTCTCTGAATGCTTCTGTTGCAGTTTCCTCAAAGTTCTGCATCCAGAACAGCTTCAAGACTGAGACTGTCCAGCCTCATAGGTGGCTTTAGCCAGAACATTAGATAAGCCTTGTATTATCCCATCACACTTAGATTGGGGAACAGCTAGCTTCCCCAGAACTTGATCACTATCTTAAACTTTTTCAGGATCCCTCAAAGATTTCAGCACCCCCAGACAACAGGAAGCAGTCTAGAGAACACAATGCCCACATTTCCAAGAGATAGGGTAGACAGTTTTTTGATTATTTAGTGGGTTATGGATGTTTGTCATTGTTTAGGGGCGGTTGGTTATAAGTTGTTGGTCATGGTCAGGGAAAAAGCTGAACAAAGGAGATTAGATTTAGGGATCTCATTCTAAAAAGAAAAAAAAAAGGAGGGGGGCAAAGAAAGGATAAAATAAAAGGGTAGATTATTGTATCTATCTATCTTTCTTTCTTTCTTTTTTTTTTTTTTGGTTTTTCGAGACAGGGTTTCTCTGTGGTTTTGGAGCCTGTCCTGGAACTAGCTCTTGTAGACCAGGCTGGTCTCGAACTCACAGAGATCCGCCTGCCTCTGCCTCCCAAGTGCTGGGATTAAAGGCGTGCGCCACCACTGCCCGGCTTGTATCTATCTTTCAAACTAAAAAAAAAAACTACCAGTCTCAAATATTTTGTATTGTATGGATTTTGATATATTGATTCAAATTTAAGTTATTTTTGCTATACTGAATGTATGTTTCTACTCTTTCTCAGGGTACTGTTCTTATGCAGCTCATTTAAAATGTATAATTAAGAGATACAGGTTAGTAGTTATCTATAATAATCAAACTTGTAGTCAGATTAGGTATGTTTTCAAGGTTAAACAGATATATTTAGATATATGATCTTCAATATTTCAAAGATCTATAGAATATGGGATTTAAGAGGCTTAATAACCCGAGGCTTTTCATGACAATGAGACATGTCTGCTCCTGGCAGCAGAAATCTATTTCAGAGATGAGGAACACTAAGAAAACTCCATAGAGAGTTTGTTTTTACTGTGGCAAGGTTAGCCACTGGGCCAAAAAAAAAAAAAATTGTCCTTGCTTCACCTGCTGACATGCTGTACAAACTGGACAAGCATGACACACAGGAAAGTGACTCCTGAACTTTGCCAAAACAAGGCATGACAGTCTTTCAAAATTCCTACTTCACAGAAGAGTCTGCCAGATATTCTAGCCCTGTAGGCCAAAGATTGGATGCCCCAATGTTGCAGATGAACCTTGGGTAACTGTCCAGCTAGCTAAATATCTGTCATTTCTAGGTTTGGAAATGGTTTCCACTGTACTTTCTATTCACTCAGGTAATATTATTTCTTCTGGGGTCTTTGATGGAGGTGAAGACTAGGTAGTCATAGTTGCAGTTTTCCTTAGTTACGATAGAAGATAAATTAGGTACAGAACTTTGGACTAATCAAGATGGAATAAGTAATGGAGTACTTTCTCCAAATATTCCCAATACAAATGGATTGGACACTGTACCAAATTCTTACCTGATAACTGACTTATACCTTTATTTAGACAAAAGGGGGAAATGTTATGGGATAATCTTTTGTACACTATGAAGATTTGCCACTCAGACTGGCTTAATAAAAAGCGGAATGACCAATAGCTGGGCAGGACTTTCATGGCAGAGAGAATATTGGGGCTGGCTAAAAACAACCAAGCTATTGGTTGAACTTTTTTAGTATGTCTCAAAAAAAAAAAAAAAAAAGTCTCCATGTGGTTATTTGGGAGCTGGCTGGCAGAACAGAAAAAGACCATCTACAACTACATCTGCACACACATACACTGTAACCTGTGGATTACTGTATACCTGTACACACACTGTACACCTGCCTGCAATACACTATGAACATCTATACACACACACACTATACACCTGTACATACATGGGTGGGGGAACGAACGGCAAATGTAATATACACTTCTGTCAGTGAGGTAGAAGAGAACAAAGCTGACCAACACACTTACCTTAGTTTCTTAGCTGATGATCTCCCAACCAAGAATATAAATTTGAACTTTAAATTTGTTCAAAGTGGGTTCCCCACCTCCAACTAGACACTGGTCTGAAGTAGATAATCTGTTTTTCTACTTTGTACTATTATACTAAGTCAAATCTTTTTCATATATTTTTTCATAAAAAATGTTTATTTTGTAAATGTTTAAATGAAAAAATACGTGCTGAGAGAAGCTAATGGGCTCTCACTTGAAAACAAAGCATACTTAAATCAACTAATATGAAAACAATACCAGAACTCAAAATGTACTATGTAGGGAATAAGCAACATATATGTTTGTAAAACTTTAAGATATATATGTATATATCTTTAATTTTTCACAACTGAATTTCTCCATATTTGCAAAAATGAAATCAAGAAATACTGAGTACAGCAAGATTTGTTTTTCTTTTAATACCCAATTCCTATAATGTGAATGAAATTGACTCTAAATTTTCTTTTGGTAGAAATGCATTCCTATATAAAAGTTGTGTTTGGAATGATGATAAATCTATAAGATAAGCTTTCTATGCAATTTCCAAATTACGTGGATAAAAAGCAGTTTTAATAATTTCCACATCTGCATAGGACGTTCTGCTATCCTAAAGTGCATTCCTTTGTGTCCTGAAGAGAACCTGGATACATGGAACAAATCTGTTCCTATTGAAGGGCAATCCCCCAACATTTTAAGTTCATCATTCTTAACTTCTTTCTGGAAATACTCATACATACGCTCTTTCCACATACCAGTACCTTAACAGAGAAACACACATTTCAGCAGGAGAGCAATTCATGGGTCTGTAGTTTTCTCACTGGACTGTGTGATGACCATAAACTGATACACTGTAGTCCTCTGCAGTGACGTCAGCTTGCTCATGCCAGTCACCTCTGGACCTCTCACATGTTTATCTAGAGGTGATTTCATTATGCTGCCTACGATGGCCTTGAATTTGAGATACTCTTCCTCAGTCTATAGAGACTGAATTACAGATATGCATCACCAGCATATCTGTATGTGCATGTGCACATGATTGTGTGTGCATATGTATATACATATGTGTGTACATGATTGTGTGTGCAGGTGGAGAATGACTGATGTCCTCTGGCCTCCAAATGTATAAGTTCATATATGACTGTATGTGTGTATACGTACATATGTGCACACACACACGTGTACACACGTGTGGTGTTCCTCACAAGTCTTTGGCATTTGCATACTTGGCCCCCAGTTGGTTATTTGGGGAGGGTTAGAAGGTATGTGTCATTGGGGTGGGCTGTGAGGTTTGAGACTTGTGCATCTGAGTTAGCCCTCTCTGCTTCTGCTAATGGTTGGAGACGTAAAAGCTTAGCTGCTGCTCCAGACACCTGCCGCCTCTGCTCCACCCTTAAGGACTCTAATCCTCTGGAACTATAAGCCTAAAATAAACTTTCTTCTGTAAGTTGCCTTGGTCATGGTGTTTTATCACAGCAATAGAAAAGTACCAATACACTATGTGTGTGGGCTGGCGTATGCATGGTTGTACGTGTGTATGTGTGCACGAGTGAGCTGCATGTATGCATATGATTATATGTGTGCTCATGTGCATGTGGTGAACATGTATGCATGTGTTTGCACATGTGGAGGCCAGAGGGCAGCACCGGGTGCCTTATTCATTCTCCATCTGGGTCACACCTGCTATTATACTTGGGGCTTCATGTCTTCTTGGAGCCTCTTTTCCCTTTGCGTTTGTATCAGGTGACAGCAATCTCCACTGTTAATGTAGTATTTTAATTTCTTTAATGCTTTTTGTCCATTTTTGCTTTGTCATCCTACTATCTTGATGCAAACTTGGTAGAATCACCTTCCCATTTAAACTAGCTACATTCCAGTCATACAAGGAAACATTGTTGCTCTATGGCTTTTTCTTATGGACCTTCTTTTGATGGTGGATGTGTTACAAGAATGCTATCTGCTAATGCTACAACCCTAATGTAGGGTTCTAGTTTATCCAACGATTTTATCAAAAAAACAGTAAAAGCTGCTAACATTTTATGCATACACAGCAGGTATCTAAGCAATTTAGATGAATTAGCTTCTTCCATTTCCATCCCTAGCCTGAGCGGCGGTCCCTATGTCATTAGGTGTACCTGAAGTTGTGAACTGAGAGGCCTCTGCGGTGCAGAGTCAGCGGGGTGCTAGAATGTCAAGCACAAGTCTGCCTTAACCTATGAGGTCTGAACCACCTTTCTAAACTTTTTAAATTGAGCGTTAACTTGTCTCACAAGCTCTTTATACACCTGAATTACTGAATTAGGTATATTTTACCTAACTTGAAACTGTAGAAAATCATACTAATAAATTCTAAAATGTTACACCTTCAATTTCTGGGATGAACTCAACTTGACTGTGACATATTTTTCTGTCTAAAGTGCAATGATGGGTTTCATTTGGTAATATTTTCCTTAGGATTTTGGCATTTATGTTCAAAAATAAAATGGACTCACAGATTTCCTTTTTTTCCTGCTAGTTTTACTATGCAGATAATCCCAGGTAAACTCATAAATGAGCTGGGGCAGGCATCTGTAGACATTTCAGTTTTCATGATCAGGCTGATTTACATGAGCTACAAACAGCTAGCAGAACAATCGAGACTCCCAGGTGATCCAGTGATGCCCACAGCACCCAAACAAATGCTCAGCTGAAGACAAAGGCGATAGAGGCATCCGAGCCCCTTGGAACTAATCCTAGCCCAGCACTGTCTAGACTGGCAAAGTAGCCTGTGTGTTGCTTTCTGAAGCGACTGAAGTGGCTGACCCTTACCCTGATTTAGACATTGATGACTGTCTTTAATTCAACAATAATCATATACAAACTGAATTTCTGAATTCTATTTGCTAGTATTTTATAATTTATGAAACACCTTAATATTTTTTATTTCACTGAATTTATTTAATAGTTCCCTAAGATCATGCTATTATTTCTACCTTACAGATCATTTTCATTCTATTTTATAGACTGTTGAAGTAAAGATAATTATTTAGTAGAGAAAATGAGTTAAAAATCAAATTTGTTTTCTTTATTCAGTTATACTAGTTTCCTTTTACCTGGGTGAAAAAAATTCAAGAAACTGAAGATAGGACCAAGCAACACACATATACACACACGCAAGCATGCACACACAGGAGCATGTATACACACACACAGTATATATGTATATATATATATATATATGTTTACATTGCTTTTTATTTTTATACACATAGTAAAATATGGCAAGAGAGTAACAACAGCAAGTAATGAGATATAGAAATATACTCTCTCTAGAAAACATTTTATTGTTCAGTGCTCACAATTCTTGTGATGACATGAGATGACTCAATGTCCATGTTCTAAGATAAAGGAAGGCAAATGATGTAGGTATCACGACCCAGTTGTTAGGCTGCTAGCAAAGGGTCATTTGGATACAAGCACGGTGATCAGCTGCTCTGGTAACTGCAACACTCCAAAGTGAGTACTGCATGAGTAGTATCAGACAAAGACATGAGTCATGTCCTAGACTCAAGGGGCAAGGATGGCATGAGACTTCCTCACGTGACTGAGAACAGCAAGTAAACTAAAATCTATGAATTGTCTATTTCTACAGTTTTCACAATATTTCACATTTCTGGGCTGGAATTGACTGTGAGCAACTAAAATTTAAAATAGTAAAACTGCAGGTTAGGAGTTCATTAAAGAAGCATTTCTTGTTTATGTGTGGTGTATGCATGTGCATGTGGAGATCAGAGGTCAACGTTGTGTGTCTTCCTCTATTGAACTTACCATTTTTGGTTACCCTGGATGACCAATGAGGTCCCTAAGATCTTTCTGCCTTTGCCCAGGGCTCAGATGCATGTCATTATGACTGGCTTTCATGTGGGTGCTGGGGATTTGAACCTGGGTCCTTATGCTTGCATAGTCAGCACTTTACCAACTGATCCATCTCCCAGCCTCAAGAAAGTTCTGTTGTTTTTAGTTTTGTTTTCTTTTATAAATAGGGGAGAGATTAGATTCTACAATAACAAAGAATAGCATCCTGTTTGCTCCTGACAGAACCAAGAATGACTTAATGAGTGTTCAGCAGGGGGTGGAGGAGCCTCTATGGCTGATGACAGTTCTTGCAGTTCTACTGGCTCTACCACATAGGGCTAGACAGACAACATGTTCAAACATGACCAATAATCACGAACAGCTTACCATAGTGAAGAGCTGTCTGACCTTCATCGTCCTATAAAAGAACACAAATGATACACTTTAGAAAAGGTCTGTAAGTATGGTTCAGTATATAAACTATTGCAAACCTACAGGACACCAAAGTTCTACAGGTTCATCAGACACAGGACCAGCTCTCATTTCTCTGCACCTCTTCAGATCAAGTTCTCTTCAGATCAAGTTCTTACCTTGGAGAACTGTAACTAGTTCACGGTGACAGCTACAGCAGAGGCGAAGATAAAGATCTACAGAGAACCCAGGCAATGTGGCAGCTTTGCTACTGCATTCAATACAGAAAACCTATCACACAGCATTTACCTTGGATGCTATTAAATAGATGCTGATTTCTAAGTGTGCCCCCAAATTTAAGTAATCTGTGACTTTTGGTAAGGGTTAATAACTTTTAAATGTCTTTTTAAAAGATTCCAAATGCTTTTAAAGGACTCTAGGCTTCTGGACCAGATCAAACATCATAAAGATAGGTGATTTCAAAGAATACAAAGTTCCAGTAGTTAAGAACAAGACTTCTCATAGTTTGTTTACCCAGGAAATTACAACATTCTAGCTTTTTCTTTAATACCAAGCTATTCTAAATATATATGTAAAACTATGGAGCAGACCTTCTAAGCACTGTTACCTCAAACCAAGAGTAGAAAGCAGAAAACATGCAACAAACTATCCAAAGCACAAGAGGGAGTGTGGGGGGGGGGTTAGTAGTTACCCTGTATGCAGAGCCTGGGTACCACCACTGTTCGGCCACTGTAATGAAGAATGATGGCTGAACTAGTATCAAACTGCTCATGAGTACCCTGCATCTGTTTTCCCACTTAATGTGGGGATGGACTGGCTCCAGACGCTAAGGGCATCTCTATTTCATCTTCCAAACAAAAAGCAAGAAGCTGCCACAGAGAAATTATTTTCTGATTTGGACAGGGAGAAAGAAAAAAAGTCATTGTTTTAGCACCTCGAAGCCTGTCAGGAATGGCAGCTGGTGGAGGCAGGGGAGCAAGCATGAGGCAATGTAGTTTGTTTTCCTACTGGGGATTGTGCTTCTCATAGGATTCAGAGGTGAGGTGCATGTAGGTGAGTGAGAAAAAATAGGAAAACAAGTAACTGGGAAGGGGGTAGATAGGGTACATTTGGCTGGGTGCCACAGTGGCTCATCAACAATTATAAAGAAAATAAAATTTAAGGAAAATAAAAGATAGTAGGTAGTACCCAAAAAAAGGGAGCACAGATGGTCATTTGGGTGGTCTGAGTTAGAAATGTTCCCTATAGTTTCAGGCATTTTTGAACACTTGGGCCTCCATTGGTGCAGCCTCGATGGGGGAAGTACAGCATTGGAGGTGGGCTTTGAGATAGTCTTTACACTGTATGCTTTCTGTTTCATGCTTATTACAGTGAAGTATGCGAGCTCTCAGTGTCCTGTTCAGCTGCGGTACGCTTGCTCTGCCGCAAGCATCACCCCCATGATGGGCTCTTACCCTCTGGAACCATAAGTCCAAATAAATTCTTTCTTCTATAAGATACTTTGGTTATGTTGTTTTTAATGACAACAAAGGCATAGCTAATATAGTTTTGAGGTACAGATTCTGCCCCCTCCCCCTTTACCCACTCTGCTTCCAAGCTTAAGGGAGAGAGGGAGGAGAGCTATGAACAGGGTCAGAGTGGTGTGGATATAGGTAGCCTGGCACTGTGAGTCTCGCTCTAGAGAATTTAGTCTGGGTAACTGGAAAGAGCAAAACTGTCCAAAATGGCTAAGACTCAAATCTACCTTGTTAGTTTACAGTGTTAGACAGTAAAAATGTATGCATATGTGATTGGCCAGATGGGCTTATACTCATGTCTACAGTCTCAGTACAAATGTCCATCAAACAAAGCGATTCCAGAAAAGGCTTGAATCTACTACAGTCTTAGGACTCTACTGTTTTCCCCCATCATTATATTTTCCACAATTATTCATCCTTAAAAATTATAGTTCTCAGTTGGACAGGGTGGCATAAAACTGCAACTCCAGCACTTGGGAGGCTGAAGCTGGAAGGCAGCTACAGAGCCAGGGCCACTCTGGGCCACACAGTGAACATCAAATGAGTCAGGACTTCATGACAAGATTCTGTCTCAAAAAAAAACTGGGAGTATGTCAGGTTTGGGGGTGCATGCCTTTAATTCCAACACTCACGAGCCAAAGGCAGGCGGATCTCCGTGAATTTGAGGTCAGTTCTGTCTACATAGCGAGCTCCATGCCAGCCAGGTTAGATAGTGAGACCCTGTTCCAAAACACACACACCCTAGGGATTTTTAAAAAGAGAGAACATTATCTTGCTGTTTGGGCAAACTTTCATGTTTAATTACTGTGCTCATGCATATCAAGAGTTCTGTCCCTTTTAATTTCTAATTCCTTATCCTCACTTGGGATCGAGAATTAATTTCTTTTAATCACTTTTACCAATGAATGTAAATAGGTAGCTCGAGTCCAATTTCTAATTAATTAAAAATATGCACTGAGATCCTAATATGGCGCAGGTCCTGTTCTAGGCACTGGGAACACAAATGAATGAGACAGAAAAGGCCCCGAGTGTAATCTCATATTCTGGTGGTGGAGGAACCAATAAGCAAATAAATAGATTTATCAACAGTCAATGAGCTCAAGATGGTGATGTACATACACCTGTGGCCTTAGCCACCTAGGAAGTTGAGGCGAGAGGACTGCTCAAGCCCACAAACTTAAGACTAGTTTAGGTAATATAGCAAGACAACACTCCTCCCCTACGAGTGCTCTGGAAGAAAACAAAGCAGAGTGAGACAGGAGTGGTGCTGGGCACTGTTTTGGACATTGAAAAAGCAGGGAATTGGGGCCGATGCCAGGACAGCATGTAACCCAGCTTAGTAAACAGCACCTGTCATCCTGTTCTGAAAGCAAGCACGTTACCAAGCCATGCCTAAGAGTAGTCTCTCAAGGATTTCCAATGGAGTGAGGGACAGAAGTCTATTAAGGAAGGTCCTTTTCCCCGAGCCAATTGAAAAGCATAGTGACATCAGAGCAGCACTGAAGGAGGCAGGCAGTTCTGCTTATACGAGGTCTCTAAGGTGCTCAGATTCCCAGGGAAAGAAAGTGGGGTGAGGAGGGAGGGAACCCTGGGAGTTAGTGTTTAGTGGGTACAATTTCACTTTGGGAAGAGAAGTTCTAGAGATAGGTTATGGTGATGGCTGCCAGCAGAGTTAATGCACTTAATGCCAATGCGCCAGACTGTTAAAAGTGATTAAAATGATAAACTTTAACTGGGTGTGGTGGCATATGCTTGTAATCCCAGCACTTGGGAGGTGGAGGCAGGAGGGTCAGGTGTTTGGGTCATCTTTGGCTATATGAGGCCCTATCTCAAATGCAAAGCATAAGCAATAATTTTCATTGTATGATTTTCCTATAGGTAAACAATTAAAGGATATGAGCAAGTGGCAAAGCTCACCTTGGGAGAAAACTGCAGTAAGAGAGAAGGGTATTACCATGAAAGAGCCAGGCAGCGGTATGACAAGCAGCCTATGGTTCTGTGATGTCTCTCTGTATGTTGCAAACATGATTACCATTGATAAGTAAAGAAACTGATTTGGCAGGATAGAGCCAAGAGGAAAATCCAAGATACAGGGAAAAATAAGGGGGAGTTGGGAAGACAGCAGCAGCCATTGGAGAAGAAAGATGTGTGGTAACAAGTCACAAGCCTCGTGGTAAGATATAGATAGAAATGGTTAATTTAAGAAGTAAAAGCTAGTTAATAACAAGCCTGAGCTAATTGGCCAAACAGTTTGTAATTAATATTAAGCATCTGAATGGTGGGAGAGAAACTTTCATTTACAAATGGTGCCAACGTGTGGCACACACATCAATATAAAGCCTAAGAAAGCTTAAAAAAAAGGATTCTAGACACACAAAAACAGACTCAGAAACAGCTTCTTGGTACCTGCAGTTTTTCAGATAGGCTCTGTTTGCTGGTGGTGAGCAGATGCGTGACTCCATTAAAAGATGGCTTCCTGGTTCATGCTGGCCACATGGGCAGTTACTTTGGGAGGTCCTTCTATGGAACACTTGAATGGGGTTTGTGGGCAGTGTGCTGCAAGTTACTTGGTGGTGGTATGGACCCACTGCTTCCCAGAGTTGGGGCGGTAGGTTGAACAGGGTGGGACCAACAGGCAAAGAGGCTCTGGTTTTAGCCATGCCTGCTTAACAGTGTAAAGCAGTGATCAAAAAAGAAATACAGATATGCAATAAGGACAGATTCAGACAAAATAAATCTCTAAATGGGTCACCGTGTGTTTAAAAAAATGTATGTAGGTTTAAGAAAAAAAGAAAATGGGTATAGGCAGTTACAGAAAGGAATAGATTTTTTTTTAAAAAAAGGCTTTAAAGAGATAGTAAAAATAATATAAAAGAAATAAGCCACATAAAGATGAAAAATACACAGAAAGTTTGGATTATTGTGCTTTCTTTGACTATTTTGACTGTTAATGACCTTACTGCAGAGAGACATTTGATTGTGGGGGCTGTTAAGCTAAACCAACATAAAGGTATCCTGACTTCAAAATTTGGGTCTAAGGATATGTTGCTTTAGAAAAGTTTCCACAGAAGACAAGAAGCTGTGGATTCCTTCCAGGTTAATATTGTTTGATCGAGCAAGACCCCCTGAAGTCTCCAATGGAAACAGTAGCCAAAACAGCTTCAAAACAACTGAGATGATGCAGCCTCATAGACCACTACAGCCAAGATCTAACTGTAATTATAAATTTTCTCAGGATCCTCAGAAAGATTACCAGCAACCCAAATCAGCAGGAAGTAGTAAAAAAACTACACTCAAATTCCCAAAATATTGTTTATAAATGTTTGTTTTCATTTAAAGGGGGATGGTTATAAATAATTAATGTCATAGTCAAATGTCTTTCTAACAAAAAAGGGGGATATGACACAGAAATAAATAATCATATTGGTATGAATTTTGGCTTACGGATACAAATTTAAGGTCAATTTTAATATACTATATGTATATTGTATTCTTGCTTAAGGTATTATGTTTATATAGCTCATTTAAAAAGGTATAGTTAAGAAATACAAATAGCCATCTATAATAGTCAAAATTACAGTCAGGTTAGTTAGATTTTCAAGGTAATACTGAGATATTTCAGATAGGCAATCTTCAAACACTTCAAAGATCTACAGAACATGGCATTTAGAATGTTTTAAGAACTTAGACTTTTCTTGACAGTGAGAAATGTCTGCTCCTGGCAGCACCAATTACTTCAAAGAGGACTGTGGGCATTGTAGAAGCTGAATTTGCCAAAACAGGTTGGGACAGTCCTTCAGGGTTCCTGTTTCATAGAAGAGTCTGCCAGATATTCTACAGGACACAATAGAAAATGACTGACAAACTGCCAATGTAGGCGGACAGTTTCAAATTTCCTGCTTCACTGGGAAGTCTGCCGGGTACTCTCTGTCTATAGGCTGAAGATGGATGTCCCAATGTATACAAAAGAACTTTGGGTAACTGTCCAGGCAGTCAGATATCTCTGTTATTTCTGAACTTTTGGAAGTTGCTTACAATGCACTTCTCATTTACTTAGGTAATATATCCTTCTGGGGTCTTGATAAAGTTGAAGGCTAGATAGTTATAATTATAGTTTTCCTTGGTTATGATAAAAGAAAAATTAGATAACTCAAAAAGATAGGATAGATGATAGAATATTTTCTTTAATTTTGCCAAATACAAATATACTAAATATTGTAACTATAATTCTTGCTTGATAACTGTTTTTGTTATATGTAATTTTACTATGTTAAAGTTAAAAAATCTTCCTTTTTGATTAGACAGAAAGGAGAAATGATGTGGAATGTCTCTCCATATGCTGTGAATATGATTTATTACCATTGGTTAATACAGAAGCTGATTTGGACAATAGATGAGGAAATAGAGCCTGGTAGGAAATCTAAGCAGAGATACAGGCAGAAAAATGCCAGCAGCTGCCAGAGAAGCAAGATGTGAGGTAATGCCACAACCATGTGGCATTAATAGAAATAGGTTAATTTAGGATATAAAAGCTAGTTAGTAATAAGCCTGAGTTAAGTGGCCGAACCGTTTAATATTAAGCCTCTGAATGGTTATTTGGGGAACTGGCAGGCGGGAGAGAAACTTCCAGTTCCAGTCCTGTCCTTTTAACTATTCCCCACTCACTCACTCACTCACTCACTCACTCACTCACTCACTCACCCTCCTCACCCTTTTTAGGTTAGCTAACAATAAATATTCCCTAGACAAATGCCATCTTCCTGAGAATCTTGACTAATACAGAATATACTATATGATCCAAGCCTTGCCCATCCTTTTCTCAATTCTGTGACTGCCAGTTCCTAGTAGGAATTCCCAATGGACTGCATGGCTGTAAATGCTCTTTGCTTGGCATAAAACTTATCCCTGAACTCTTCAGACAATGCCATGCTCTTCGACTGTGCTTTACAAGTCTCTTTGGTATATATGTACTTAAAAAAAGATATCTTGTGTTTACGAGAGTTTTGCCGGGTGTATGTGCACCACGTGTGTACAGTGCCTGCAGAGGCCACAAGGAAGTGTCAGAAATGAAGTTGCAGATGGCTGTGAGTCACCATGTGGGTTTTAGGAATCAAACCTGGGTCCTTTGGAAGAGCAGCCAGTGCTCTTAACTGCCAAGCCATCTCTCCAGCCCTGTATTATCTGAGCATTTTAATTAGACCGACAGTATGTATGAGTTTAGGGTGAGGTGTGAGTTGTCATGCTGGCTAGCGTTCTTCATGTACACTACTTCTGGGTGCTTTATAATTTGGGGTCAGGAGCTCAATGGAGCTTTATCTGTGAGAAATTTAGTACTGTGCTCACTGCTGATGGTCTGGGGTGATTTCTGTCTTTGCTACAGGCACGTACTACAGAGGTACCAGCAGTCCGAGGACAGTCGGTTGATTTCTTAGCTTGGGGAAGTTGAAAATCTGTAAGATGTGCAAACTTCCCACTTCCACCACCACCCCTGGACTTCCAGCACAGGCCGAGACAATCTTTCCCGTCAACTCCGTTGGTGAGCACAAGCTTTTAAGTCTACTCTGAGAGTGACTGGTACGTTTGACATGGCATCCTGTGGGCACTGAGATGGGTAATTTTTGTTCTATAGCTGTGCTTGTTTGGCTTTTGGAAGTGGTCTTTTTATAAGCTTGGCTATGTATTAAAGGAGATGAATTTCTGAGAGTTTTGGTGATTTTTTTTTTAATTATTATTATTTAGTCTGGGATCTTGCAGTTCAGGTCACCTTCTTGGGAAGCAATCACCTTGTCTGGGGTTAGTTCCCTTCTTTTCAGGGCTGTAAGCTTCCTACAGACAAATCTCCAGAACCTGTCACAGTTCCGCACAATGTGTGATCTGTGAGTATTCCTGGCATGACAGAACGAGTCTCACTTCAATCTTTCCTCATCGGCTTAGTCACTAAACTCACACAAACTAATTGTTGCTAGTCTTTAATTTGTTCTACTTTTGTTTTTATGTGAAGTAAAAAACATTTCTTCATGCGAAGCACGTCAGACTCTCCAATAATAAACTATACCCCATTTTCCCCCTACACATACCTTCAAATTTGTGCATATTGTTTCTCTTCTCATATGTACTGTATAGTTGTCATTTTGTAATTCTGATCATGTTTCCATTTTACTAGTAATTATTTTCTTTACAGATTTAGTTTTCTTCTATTTTCAGATTAGATGTCAACTGAATGTTATTTTACTAAATAAAGTGTTGATGAAAATATTAAACTATTAAGTTCAGAATTTATTCATAGAAAATACATTATTTTATCCTTTTAATGCTAAGCCACTGACAATACTGCCATCTCCTAGGCATAAAATTCTGTAGTAATTCTCATTTTTTCCATTGCTAAATATATTTTATTAAACTAAACCCAAAGCTGTATTTCTAAGCAATACATATGTATACATATATATACATACACACACGCATACAAATACATACACGTATACATACATACATTAGTCATTTTAAAGTAGCTCTCATATACACTCCTACCACTTACATGTGTATATAATAATGGAGATGATGTGCCTCCATGCTATCTTCTATGATCAAAAAATTGAGTGTTATGGATTTCTTTTCTCACACACAACGATTCTGATGTGCTCATTCGATCTAGCTCTACTGCTCTTCCTAAGGATACAGGAACCACCACAAGAATAACGGAGGGGCTGGAAAGATAGTGAGTGGCTGACGCTTGTGCTGCTCTTATAAAGAGCCTGTTCGCTTCCCACCACCATAGTTCACCCAGCTCCAGGGGATCCAAAGGCTCAGAATCCTACAGGTGTCCTTACTCATGTTTACTTGCTTATACACAGGAGTGTACATGCACACTCACACTTTTAAAAATATCTTAAAAAATAAAACAATAGGAGTAATACAGAGAGGGACTAGATTTTCCCGTGGCATTGTTAATAAGAACTTTTTTGTTCTGTTTGGTGTTTTATACTTAAAGTATTTCAAGATATTATATAGCAAAGGAGGCACTAAAAGACTGGCTATGAAGAATTAGATGCAGTAGTAAAATTTTTTGAGTTAATAATTGAAACTTTAAATTACGTTTGTGGAATGCACTGCCTCTTGGGTCTGTAACTGTATCAGAAAATGATTACATTAATCTTGCAATTGAGAAATTTGAAAATGCATCCTATGATAATTTTTCTAAGAACTGTTCTTAATAGAAGCCTTCCATGGAAGGTTCTGGGCATTCTCTGTCTTTCTTGGAAAGAAAATGTATGTACGGTAATACCCCATTCTAACTGGCATCCTTAGGAAATGAGGCAGCTGATGCCAGCAGATTTTTCAAATAATAGGAGTGGTACCTTCAAACATCTGAACATCAAAACAACACCTTAAACTTCTTCGTTCTCTATTTTGAGGCAGGGTCTCTCTGAATACCCCTGGCTGTCCTAGAATGCACTATGTAGAACTCACAGAAACCTGACTGCTTCTGCCTCTTGAGTGCTGGACACTCCATGCTGGGCATCTCTCTTGCATATAGTTCTTTTCTAAGTACTTTTCTTTGCTTTTTTCCGCACGGAAGACCATTGAATTTTTTCTTAATGATTCAGAGTTAAGCATCATAATCTGACCATGTCCCTCAATATCTAGCACCAAGCAAATGTTGGAGAATATGAATAAACAAAAACATGTTTTATTGTACATATAACATACATGACACCATTAGAGAAATCAAGGTAGATAAGGTGATTTTACCTTTCAACTAGTAGCTGAAAATTATTTTTGTTTCTTTATTGAGTTTGATTTTCATTTCTTAAACAGCAGCTTCTTTTCGGCCAGAAGATTATTAATTACCCTTATTACTGTCAGTGTGCCCAAATATTTTAGATATTCTACTTTTCATGCACGGGAGGCTGAAAAGCAGACAAAAATATGTTCTTCAGGTTGTGTCTACGGAAACATGGATGGTGGTTTGATAGTGGTCACACAAGATGGGTTACCACGGATTTGTGTTTTATTTTCATGTTGGTTATATTTTGTTTTTAGACTATTTTTACAATGAGTAGCTTTCTTTCTTTCTTTCTTTCTTTCTTTCTTTCTTTCTTTCTTTCTTCCCTCCCTCCCTCCCTCCCTCCCTCCCTCCCTCCCTCCCTCCCTCCCTCCCTCCCTCCCTCTCTCCCTCCTTCCTTCCGTTTGTCCTTCCTTCTTAGATTCTGGAAGTTTTTGTTTAAGTAGACTCTAGAGCGATGAATGATCTAAATACAGAAGAAGACTGTTCTGGCTGAGAGCAGTGGTCCAGGTCCTGCACTCTGAGCAGCTGAAGGGTGAAGGCATACCCAGTGCAGTCTGAAAGTCTAATCCTTCAGAGAATAATAAACTGTCTTAGCTTGTCAACAATTTAAGACAACTTTTCCTGACTTGAACATTCATGAGTCCGTCCCCCCCCCCCCCGCACTTTTGTTGGCTTTGTGAGACAGGGTTTCTCTGTGTATCTTTGGCTGTCCTAGAACTTGCTCTCTATACCAGGCTGGCCTCAAACTCACAGAGATACACCTGCCTTTGTCTCCCAAATGCTGTGATTAAAGGTGTGTACCACTACCACCTGGCATGAGTTTTTTTTTTTTTTTTTTTTTAATGGTTCTCCCTGAATAAAAAACAAGAACAAAGGATATACTTGGAAAAGCTGAGAAAACAGAGCAAAATAGAAGTGCTGATATTTGGAAAGTCTTTCTCACTGGAGAAGCAGTGACTCTATCTCCACAACTTCATCTGCATGCAGTTACACAACTGTGATCACACAGAAGGCTGTGTCATCTTCAGCTCCACTTGCTGTCACTCCACCTTCACTACAGACAAGCAGTCTGTGTTCCAGATGGACCACAACAGTAAAAGAGCTTCAGCAGATGATATGCAAATTGGTAAATAACCAACCATCACAAACAGGACAGACAGATGACAGAAAGGGAAACTATGAAAGGCAGCACGAACTCATTCTTTTAAAGCAACTGAGGAGATCGTCATCGCCATAAATGTCCTGAAAAACAAGTCTCTTTTGAGACCACATTGACTTCAGCTCATACCATCCTGCTGAGCGAGGAGACAGTGCAAGGGGCAGAGCACAGAGGAGCAGCTGGGACTAGAGAATGGACGGTAGTGTGCTGTGTCCACAAGCCACTCCTTCTGCGCTCACCCAATCATTCACATCCACAAACTGTAAAAGGCACAGTTACTCAAGCATTTCTAGTAGATGCAGGCATATCTTGGTTTAGATGCCCGGCTGTTTCCTAGGCAACAGTAGTTATCAGGGTTACATACAGGATATGCCAATTAGAAGTAACTCAGGGGGCTGGAGAGACGGCTCACCAGTTAAAAGCACTTGCTGCTGTAGCAGAGGACTTGGGTTCAGTTCCCAGCACCCACATGGCAGCACACAAACACTAGTACTCTAGTTCTAAGCGGTCTGGACACCCTCTTCTGGTCTTCTCAGTCACCAGGCACACACATAGTGCACATATATACACTCAGACAAACGCTCATACAAGTAAAATAAATCTTTAAAAATTTTTTTAGAAGTAACTTAGCACAGTTTAAAATGAAACTTCTCTACTAGGTATTTATCATTGCTTTGCAATTTCTCCAGGTCTAGATTAATAGATCAATTAGGGATTTCACTTATCAAAAATAAGATTATTTAATAATGTAATTGTTATCCTTATCCCTCAGAAGGTTATACGGAATCCAGACATTTAAATGTAAGATCGGATTTGATCCAGCAGCAAAAGAACTCAATTCCACAATAGGGCGTTCACTCAAACAGAATCTCCATCTCAAAGCTTAGCTTAAAACAATTAGAGAATACCACAGGGCTTTGTCAACTCTACCTGTCCTACTTCAACTGTAAGAATTTCTTCCCCATGGTACATATTCTTTGTTCTTTTGATGAAGTGTATAATGTATGAGTTCCTAATATACATTATACATTCTCATACATAACATATCTAATGTATCATATACATTATATGTTCTCATATATTATATATCATATATATTATATACACAATATCTCATATATATGAGTTTCAGTCTGTAATAAAGGAGAATGAGATGATGTCCTTTGCAGGAAAATAGCTGGAACTAGAGATCATCATGGTAGGCAAAATAAGGCAGATATAGAAAGACAAATACATGTTTTAGTTTAAGAGGAATATATATTCCAAATTAAAGCTGACTAAATGTAATTTTCGTTATATTCATTTATTTTGGGGATGGGCGCATGTGTGTGCCATGGGGTTAAATATGGAAGTCAGAGGACAAACTGCAGAGGTCTGTTCTCTACTAATACTATGTGGGTCATAGGGACCAAACTTAAATTACCAGGCTTAGCGGCAAGTGACTTTACTTAAAGATCCATGCACGCAGCATGGCAGTACAAGGGAGCCTTTTAGGGGGAACTTGTAAGCAATAATGAGAGGGGAAGGGTGGACTAGGAGAGGGTAAGGGGAATGAATATGAGCAAAGAACGTCATGACATACATGTGTGACGATGTCCCAATGAAAAGACCATGACTTGGAGGCTTGGTCACTAACATTACTGACACCATCCATGGCAACAGTGAGAGGGAGGAAAGTTAGGTGAACTGAGGCGTGGTCCAAGGGGATACTGGGCCACTGGCTCTTCCTTGCTACCTCGCTGTTTGCAGGCAGCCATTTCCTCAGTCAGCTGGGAAGAAAGGCTCTTAGCACAGAATGAAGATGGGGGGGGAGCGCAGAAATCTGAGAAGGGAATCTATCAGGTGGGAGATCAAGGGGACAGAGAAAGGTGTGGCTGCAGGGCAGTGATGGGAGCACCCGAGGCGAGCACAAGTGTATGTTCCCTCCACTACGCTGGCTGCACCGGCATAAGCATATTTGTATGATGGAATAATAGGAAAGCATTAGAGATTTACTCATCACTTTACGTGCTGAAGGTATGTCCATGTGTGTGGGTGGCTGTGGAAGCCAGAAGAAGATGTCAGATTCCTGAAGCTGGAGTTTCAGAAGTTGTGAGCCAACCATTATGGGTGCTGTGAACTGAACTCAGGTCCTCTAAAAGGGCAGATGATTCATCTCTCCAGCCCCATCAGAAATTATTGCATATACGTATATAAAAAGCAGTGATTTAGCTGGGCGGTGGTGGCGCACGCCTTTAATCCCAGCAGTTGGGAGGCAGAGGCAGGCAGATCTCTGAGTTCAAGGCCAGCCTGGTCTATAAAGCGAGTTCCAGGACAGACAGAGTTAAAGAGTAAATCCCTGTCTTGAAAAACCAAAAAGGCTGTCCTCATTTGGAATTAAGTACTTGCTTGTCTCTCTAAGGAAAGGGGTAAGTAATGACTGATTATCTTGAAGCTAAAACTATAAATGGACTATAATTTTCTTCATACTTGTTATCTATAAAAAATTCAAAATTATTCATATTGATTTTGAAATAATTACTATAAAACCATTTGTACTTCCTATGAATTTGAATACAATGTATATGTGCATAAAATTATCATTCACTTATTTAACTATTACCTTGCTGTTTCTAAAACAAACTAACAAAGCCAATTAAAACGATGGTTGTTTGTAAACTAATGACCGCTCACAATTCTAAACATGATAGCTCACCCCAGCTCCTGTCCGCCCCTTGTCTGATTGTCCTGGAGATCACCATGCCTAATTTGAGGCTTTTGAGTTCAAATGTTGCAGGTTGAAGTGTCCTGGTGTTTAATGCGAAATATTGAGATTTTTTTTTTCTTTTAACATCGGGCATATGTCCACCTAGAAATCAATTAGAGTTGGGACATGACCATAAGAACCATGACTCCAATCCCAGAATTGATTGGCAAAGGGGGAATAGAAAGATAGGAGGCCAACTAGGCTGTCTTCTAATTCTATTTTCTGCTTCCCGAGAGGATTAGAGGAAAGAAGAGGTCTTTAAAAAAAGAATTTTCTTCAACTCTGAATTGCTTGTACTTCTAAGCACCTTATGTCTAAAGAAATAGGTATTTTGGGTGAAACAGAGGAAAGACTATTATCTTGTTATTCTTTATCTAACTGAAGTCTTTAGGGACTGAAATATAAACTGTTCTTTTATCCATTTTTTTGTATACCTAGCAAATAATAAGCATTCAGAACATAATCCTTCTGTGAACTTATCTGGGATGACTATGGCCCACTAACACAAAGCCTGTTTAGGTTTTCTAATTATTATTAACAATTGCTAATTATTTTAAATCATTATAATGATGTCATTATAATACACTATTATCATGATGAGGCTTAAAAGAAACATTACTCACATCTCTGTGTTAACATGGAATTCAGATTAAAGCACGAGGATAACTTTATGCATTACTTCTTGGTAACCTCAGAAAAGGAAACAGCCACCCAAATACTGGCCTGTACAGACATTCTGTTCTAAAATACATTATAAAGAATAATGGAATTGAATGTCAAGAATGAGTAAGTGAAAGCCTTTACTCATCTGGTTTACAACTTATATCAGCTAATTTTTCTAGATTTAAATTGATTAAATTTTTTGGTTGTTTCATTTCAAATGACCACACCAGAAGAAAGCTGTTTGTCATGGTTATTTATGCTTTTCCTTTCTGTTTTAGCTTAAAGGAAATGTTTCAAATTTAATAAATATGGAGTTATTATAAAGAACAGCCAAATCTACTCCAATACATTAGAATTGGTCACATGTTTGAAATCTTTGTAAAGGATGATACATTAGGGTAAAATAAAACTACTCAGTTGAATTAAAAGTAAACAAAATAACAGAATGTTAAAATGAATCAAAATTTACTGATGCCTAAAATCAAAACTAAAGGGTGGAAAAGTGCATGCATCCTACATATATTCTCCATACCCTGTCCAAAAAGCAAAATCCACATGAACACAAATCAGTGACAAAATAATATAGCAACTTTACATACCCATACTCCCAAATGAAAAAAGAAAAAAATGCAGCCATCAATGTGCACAAGTTCTTATTTATCATCACTTTTAAAATGGTGCAAAATCAAGGAAGTCACTTTCCATATGACTGCCCTCTGTTCCTATAGCACCTATAGCACTTCCAGAACACAACACCTACACTTCCAGAACACGGCGCCCACAGTACACTTCCAGAACACGGCGCCCACAGTACACTTAGAACACTACACCTATAACTTTTTTAGAGACTAACAGAGAATCTTGAGTCTTTTCACCTGGCTCTAAGATTCTCCCCAATCTCCTTCCTCTTTTTCTTGTATTATTTGTGATTGTAGGCCATCTTATGCTCTTTGAAGGTGAGAGTTACAGCATACATTAATTTGATAGACTGCAATATCTTTCACAAACCTCTTCACATAATAATGAAAATAATATAAGATTACTTGTAGGAAAACCAATGTTGTTGGTTTTCTTGGACTTTGGAACTAAGTACCTGGCCACAGGGACTGGAATACAGAGAAAAATGTGGATAAGGGCCACGTCAAACATGTTAAAACTAATTAATTGCTCACTTTATAGAGCCAAGAAGGCAGTAAGTCAAACTTTGCAACCAGAGGCAGAAGCCCCGGGAAAGTGATAAGTGAGGACTGGAAGAGGACCATGTGAGGGGCTGCAGAGCCTGGTGCTAACAGGAAGGAGCCGGGTAGCAAGCAGCTAGAAGTTAGAGGCTCTGAGAGAAGCAAGCTACAGCCATTTTAGACCCAGAGAATAGGCAGCCATGGCTGGCTGGGCCCCATGCCAGCCAGTAGATTACAGGATTCTGAGAGAAGTGAAGCTTTGCCCTTCTGACCCAGCCCCATCTATAAACAGCCACAACAGAGGACAGAGGGAGAAGCAGGGAAGGTGCAGTATACTTTAGGGGGAGTTAAAAGAGAACGGGTGGAACATAACTGTACAACTATTTGAAACCAAGACAAATCTGATGTTTTACTTGTAGATCTTTTGAGATTTTACTAAACTGAACAAAAAGGAACAAGCACTGGCTGGTGTTACTAGGAGCTGCAAGTTTTATAAATAAACATCATTTCTTCCCATTCTCACAACCATATTACATAAATGCCATGATTCTCATTTTCAAGAGGAGTAAAATGGGCCTTAAGCACATTCTATACCTGCCCATTGTCCTAGGGTCTTTGTGACATTAAAAACAAACAAGCTTCAAGTACATCATACTGCTAAAAGGGAATAAGAGGAATAAACACAAATATTAATACAAAGAAGAAATATCATTAAGATTTTGTAGGTTAAACACAATAGGCGGCACAGTCTCATGGTTAGCATATTTGTATAATCTGCATTACTTTAACTTCAAAATTGATATGTCGCAATCTCAGAGTGTAAAATTTTACTAGTACTTCAAGACCAGCTGCACATGGTGGCGCACACCTTTGATCCCAGCATGGTAGAGGCAGAGGCAGATGGATCCCTGAGTTCCAGGCCAGCCAGGGCTGCATAATGAGACCCTAGCTCAATCAAAACAAAATAGAAAACTTTAAGACCATATGGATACCCCTCTCTTTCTCTCAACCCTTCCTCCTCCTTTGGTGGTGCCAGCATTCTTGCACTGAGGTGTAGACCTAGCCTTATGTTCCTTTTTACTCCTGTTAAAGGTGAATACACAGATGCATCTGTTTTGAAAAGATTAAGTTTCTCCATATATTTATTGATTATTATTATTATTATTATTATTATTATTATGTTTTTATTTTTTCAAGACAGTGTTTCTCTGTGTAGCCCTGGCTGTCCTGGAACTCACTCTGTAGAGCAGACTAGCCTCAAATTCAGAGCTCCGCCTGCCTCTGCCTCCTTCCCAATTACTGGGATTAAAGGTCTGCACCTCCACTGCACAGCTGTATTTTTGTTTTTTAAAGCTGCATTTCTTTTTATTTTATGCATATGCCTTTTATTTTAGGTGTTTTGTCTGCACATGTATCTATGCCCCATGTATGTGTGCCTTGTGCCTACTGTCTGTTGAGGTCAGAAGTAGGAGTCAGATCCCCTGGAACTAGATTTACAGACAGCTGTGAGCTACCATGTGGTATTGGGTACCAAACCCAGGTCTTCTGGAAGAGCAGCCAGTGCTGAACCATCTCTCCAGTCCCATATATTTACTTTCTAAGTACAGAAAGGAACTCTAGAGAGGGGACTAGTAAGACTTAGTTGTTATGAAGGGAAAATGAGAAAAATGTCAGTGGTAGTGGGGGTGTGGGGTGTGGGATATGGGGTGCGTACCAGTGTAGAGGAAAGGGAAGGAGGAGGGATAAGAATGTTTGGAAAAACCATAGGGAATAATGTTTTATGCTTGCTTAAAATTACATGTAAGTATACGTGTATACAAATGTATGTGCGTATACATACATGTATTTTAATTTAAGTTACACTACTCAGGGATCATGCCCCAAACTATAGACTATCTAACAAAAACTCCATTGCCAGGCAGAGGAAGCCTTCTTCAGAGTTGTTTGTCAGGGGAGCCCAAGAGACCCCAAAATAATAAAAGGCAATTGCTGCTGCCTTTGGTTGCTTCCCAGAGGCTGAAGGCAAATCCCTATTGTTGAAAACACCACATACTTTAGACCTAATAGAGCTTGCAGGAATTGATCTAGATTTGACCTGGAAGCCTCTTCCCTGAGGACTAGCCCTCATAGTATCAGGAGTGATACAAGTTGCCAAGGGAGGAAAGCAATCAGTAGTCTTATCCAACTATAAATGCTCATAAAGCACGCCAACAGAAACAATAGTGGCACTTAGACCGTGGCGGTAACCAACAGCCTCCTAATTGGACTTAATGTCTGACACAGTAAACTTACCCAGCTCCCCATGGCTGGTGAGGCCAAGGACCCTAATGGAAACCCTGCTATCACAACTTTCCTAAGCCAGTATAATTTCTACTGTATTCTAAGCAGTTATCCTCATATTCACAGAGAAGTACAGCTCTCACCCCTCATCAAGGAAGCTTCCCTTTGCAGTGGACAGAGATATTACAAAGGCCATAATGGGCCAAAATATAGAGTACCACTGATCACTGTGGTGCCTGTCCCCAGTTTGATACATTTACAACACAATTCCTACACCTAAGGCTTGGGGAAGGCAGAAGAGGGGACATAAAAACAGAAAGTCAGAGGACCATAACACTTGTTGCAAAACAGTATCTCCTTAAAATTAAAAAAAAAAAAAAAAATGAACCAAAGAGAGGGAGGTAGAAAGAGGTGAATCTGGAGATATGGTGGGGGTGAAGGTGATCAAAACATGTTGTACGAAGCTCTCAAAGAATTAATAAAATTATATACACATATATTTAATGTAGTAACAACTGGATAGTGACCAATGAGGCGGATTCCAGGTGAGCCTCAGCAATCTACACTCTGCGCACCTGTGAACACAACACCACTTCTAGGTGGAGGGCTACAGTGGCCTGGAAGGCTGGACCGACAGAAGCAGATAGTCTTTTGGTCTTGTTAAAAACCATCACGGGAAATGCATGGTTTCAAGATGACCACGCCTTCACTAAGACCCCAAGTAATCAGAAAGACCATGAGGAGGTCTCCTACCTCTTGACAACAGCACAGCTCCATTCCTGAACCAGTTAAAGCAGATCCTAACTGGGCAGTGAAATAAAAACTGAGCAACAAAAGAGAAAATACCTGAATGCAGGGATCAAGATTGCCTGGAAGTGGTTACATACTGAACCACGAGGAAAAGAAAACCGCAGCCAGCCATCTTTAAAACAGCGAAGAGCAAAGAGCAAGCGCTTCCCAAACATGAAATAAGCGGTTACTTTAATAGTCCTTGACTTCCCTTTCCCAGGATGTTTTCCAACTGAAATGACTGATTAGTAGGCAGAGGAGGAACATTAGGACATTTCTAGATGGTCTGATTAGTAATCTTTATGTGCTCTCTTTCCTAGGTATCTACAACTTTAAAACTACAAAGACAGACTTCCCATGTACACTGTACAAGTGCAGGGCCTACATTGTAGGCAACCAGAAAACAGCTGTTGAATGAATAAAAGTACAAATGAGAAAGTGATGAAAATAATGCCAGAGTCCACTAATCTTTTAATATTTATTCTTAGGCAAATTAAAAATAAAACCTTGACAGTAATAATGCTGGCAGCAGCTAGCCTTTTCCAGAAAATAAGACAATATCTGGAAACGGAAGGAACTCTGACTGAGGAATTCCAGGCTTGGCATTGCCACTCTCAGTATCTCAGTCCCCTCCCCAAACCCTCAAAAAAAGATAAAGATACATGCTGGGATTCAGACTGGTTGAGAGCCACATCAGGGTCAGGAGAGCGGAGAACACAGGAGACATAAGAGTTAATGAGATGAATTGGTAGCAAATGTCTGTGAAATAGGGAGACAGAGGCAGGAGGACTGCTCACATTTGAGGCGTGGGCCACATAGTGAGTTTCATCCAGGCCAGCAGGATCTATACAATGAGACTCTATCACACACACAAACTAAATAAAAATATTAGTGAGTTAACAACCCTGCTGTAGAGCCTAGCATGTGAAAACATGGTGACACCTGGGAAGGATCAGAATCTGACGTTGGGACAGGAAGCAAGATCAAATGCATTAGCACAGTGTGAGCTAACATGGAACAGGACAGATGTGGTAGAGTGGAGGTGTGCTTCACAGACCAGGGCCAAGGTGAAGGTGAGGGCCTGCACAGACGGTACCAGACGGACCGCAGAGGGAAACTGTCAGCCTGAACCCCTTTCAACCACAACCTTCTCAACAGTTCTAAATTCTGTTGTGAAATATTACTTTAACTATGTAAAGCTGTGTTACATTTGTTTATGTTGTCGAATATTAACTACTTTTTTTTGTTGTTTTTTCAAGACCAGGTTTCTCTGTAGCTTTGGAGCCTGTCCAAGAACTAGCTCTTTTAGACCAGGCTTGTAGAATATTACTTTAACTATGTAAAGATGTGCTGCTGTTTCACCTTGCCTGCCTAAGTCACCTGATTGGTCTAATAAAAAGCTAAAAGACCAATAGCTAGGCAGCAGAGGGATAGATGCGGCCGACGGGCAGAGAATAAATTATCACTCCTTCAATGTTTTTCCCTGCATGCAAACACAAAACTGACTGTTATATCTTAAGTGCTTAATCTGTAAGAAGGACACATTATTAAATCTGCATTCTCCTTGCCCCTCAACATTTGTGTAATTCTGATATGATCCACCAGCCTCTGTAACAGCGTACAGCTAAAGCCATCCTCTCAAACGACACCTAATGGTACTACTTTCTCCAGCACTCTTACCTGTTCAGAGAAAATTCGTGTACCTGTGAAGCTAATATACATTTTCTGCCCAAGTGCAAGTGCTTTATTAATTCCCACTGGAACACAATGATATCTTTAACGGTCTTCCTCCCTCCTCCCAAGTAATAGTAAATGGTTACTGCAAATTAGCATGCTAAAAACTCATCACGTTTTATCCTCATCCTAAACACACACACACACACACACACACACACACACACGGATGTGAAAACACCATATTAAAGGAAGTGCTCAAGAAAACTGGCTATGAAAAAATAGATGGGGTGATAAAATTTTTGAATTTTTATCTGATGGTTTTAAGTAGTTTTAAATGATATTTCTAAACTTGGAATGCACTGCCTCTCAGATCTATGACTGTAACAGCAGATAATTAATCTGATAATTTCAAAATTTGAAAATACATTTTATAATTTTTTTTTCTAAAGACTTTTGGAATATAAGCCTAAAAAGATGGGTTGGGATTGGAATGATCTACAAGCTCAGAAATAGTTCAGGCCAGCAGATGTCACGGGAAGATGTGGGATTTTTCTTCATTGTGTCTTTAAAGAAAGTACACACATTCATCTGACACCTTAATGTTGGACATCTGGCCTACAGAACTATGAGGCAATACATTTCTGTTCTGAGAGTACACACACACGCACAAGAGCATGAGCACTTATGGTTCTCAGTCTGCCCAGCTGTTTCTGCTACCTATCTGTAGCCTCACATCAGCATCCATCAATATCACCTAACCATTATAGTTCACGACGGGCCACAGCTCAGTCTAAAGGCTATCTCCAGCTACTATGTCCTCACAGCTCAGTCTAAAGGCTATCTCCAGCTACTATGTCCCCATTGATTTCCCCATCTCCTTTGCACTCTGAGCGTATCTCCCACTATGGCGCTGGAGTACTGACTGGCCTGCTGTTGTTTTCCAGTTGTGTAATGAGCTTCTTACTGTCTCAATTAGACAGTGAACGACCTGAAGACAGAGAGACTATTCATACTTCCATTGTGTCTCCTCATGTCTTGGCAATCAAGGCCATAAAGTGGTAAATTAGAATATTTACGTTGAATCTAACAATCACCCAGTTGCTAATTATATTTGCATTGATGACTTCTGTGGTTGTCTATATATTAAATTTCTATCCAATACTCTTAATTCTTATAAAGAATTCCATGTACTGAAATATCGCTTAGTTGTAGATATCTATTCCCATACAAAATGGCAAAGAATATAAAGGTTTATTTTTAGTCTATACATTGTGATGTCATTCCATAACTTATACTACTTGCTAGCAATCTTTAATCTGGGTGTTTAAAAAAAATTATTTATTATTTTTATGTATATGGATGTTTGCCTGCATGAATATCTGTGCACCATATGTGTATCTGGTACCCACAGAGGAGAGAGGAAGACATCACATCCTTTGAATCTGGAATTGCAAGTGGTTGTGAATTGCCATAAGGGTGCTGGGAACTGAATTTCAGAATAGCAACAAGTGCTTTTAAGTGTTAAGCCATCTCTTCAGGCCCCAATGTAAATATTCTTAATGTCATTGCACTGTTAGTTTAACAAGTTCATCCTAATCAGAACGGCTAAGATCAACACAACACCTGACAACAGACGCTGGGGAGGACATGGGGATGGGAAACCTCAGTCACTGTTTGTTAGGAGGGCAAACTGGTTCAGACATCTGAAATTACTATGGAGGATCTTCAAAAAACTAAAAAATAAATCTGCCATATGACCCACCTATACTATTCCTAGTTAGGAGCCCAAAGGACCTGACATCGTATTCCACAGATACTTGCTCAGCTATGTTATTGCTGCTCTATTCAGAAGAGCTAAGAAATGTAAACAACCTAAATGTCTTCCAACTGACAAATGAATAATAAAAATTTGGTACATATATAGTATGGAATTTTTTTTTGGCTGTAAAAAAAAGTGAAATTGTGAAATTTGCAGGCAAATGGATGGAAGTAGAAAATATTATATTGAGTGAGGTAACCCAGACCTAGAAATAAAAATGCCCCCATGTTCTCACTCATGGGGGTTCCTAGCTCTAAACCTTCAGATGTGAGAACACAGCCTGGAGTAACTGCAGAAACTAGGAAAGAAGAAAGAAATCATGTGGGAAGAAGTGGCAGGCAGAGGCAAGGGCTAGAAATAGGATTAACAGGGTGTGATATGAAAGGGTAAATGGGACAAACAGAAAGTGGGGATGGAGATCAGTACAGAAGGAGAGGCAGGGAGAAGGGACAAATAACACCAAAGGTTTGGAAAAGCCCTAAGCAATCACATTATTTATTTACTTAAAAATACAGAAGTGTGCACCTGTAACACACAGTTTAAATAAAGTTATGTCTCTTGGGCTGATATACTCACGTCATGAACAACAGACTAACAATAATTAACAAAAAACAATAGACTAACAAAACATCAGTATGAAACATAAGAAACTTCCTTTCAAGTTGTTGGTCAGGATACTCCAAGAGACACCCAAAACAGTACAGGCTACTGCCGTTACCCTTAGCTGTTAATAAGAGGTTGAAGGTAAATCCGTGTTGCCGAAGACAGCACAAACTTCTGACACAGGACTTGGAAGATTCAAACTGGATCGGACAGGGAAACCTCCCCTGAGTTCTAGCTTTCATAGTATCAGAAGGTGACATGCAAGAGAGGAGAGCAATAAATACTTCTACCCAGCTGTGCTCCTTGAGGCTCAATAGTGGCACACATACAGCCGTGGTAACCAACAGCTATCCAGTTAAGGCCTGTTTTAGTCAATTACCTGGGGCTAGTGAGGCCATAGACGGGAGAGAAGAATCTACCACCACTTTACTAGGTCAGTGTAATTGCTAACTGCTTTCCACAGCTCACTCCTTTACCTATAGAAAGTCACAACTGGTCAAAAGGCAGAGATGAACTGACCATGGAGTATCCAGCTCCAGTGGGTATACCTACAGCAAAACTCTCGCACCAAAGGCTCAGGGAACATGATGGAAATGGGCTGGAAACATTTTAAGAGCCAGAGGACCAGGAACTCAGCAGTGAGGTTGGCTCTTCTAGAAATGAAAGGGAAACAACAACACAGGTGCCTCACAAGACCCCACAATGACATTCCAACAGACATGCTAACACTGGAAGAGGAAATCTCATGGGGCTACCCCTAGAGAAAGAACTACAGCCACTAATGGCTGCTGAGAGGGAGAATTCATCAGTCTTTCCCAGGAATGAGCCCTAATTGGCTATCCAATATCAAGTGATCAGCTCTGAAGTCTCACACACACATGCAACATTAAATGAACTCAGCAGGTTGTAGTTATACAATTATGTACATATATGCAACATTAATAATAAAAGAAAAAGAGGCCATGACTATAAGGGACTGTGGGGAAGGACAATAGAGGAATTGGAGGGAGAAAAGGGAAGAGGGGAAATGATATATTATATTCTAATTAATATAAACATATAGTTAAAATGCTAAATTCCTTTTTTGATATACTTGCCACAATAAAAACAATCCAATTATTAACATAAATACAAACTTCAAAAGATGCCATTTTAAAGGTGTATTTTCTATTCCTTTTCTGCCTTTTACTTCCCCTTTGTTACTGGGAAGAGACAACTGCTCCTCAAAGTAAACTTTCTTTCATGTCTGGCTCGGGCCTGACCTGCCTGTACTCAAGTAGCTGGAGTCAGTGTCTGTGACCCTCCTTTGCTACATAAGATGCTTAGGGTACTTGAAAACAAGCCATATGCTTCCTGTTAGTGATGACTTTGGTCTTTTCACTTATTGTGAAATGATCCTATATTCCCACTAGATTTACAAATGCCAAGATACTGGCCTCTCTCTCCCCCATTTCACTGAACATTAAGGTGAAAGTTGGGCTTTAATGAAGTAAGTGAAATTAACCTTCAGTGCATTAGGGGTCAAACAATGAACACTTTTCCACTAAATAAGGTAAATATTCTGTGATAGAGAAAAACTAAGCAAGCAGAATTTTTCCCAATGAAACAAAACAAATAAAAACAGAAATGATCCAGATTTGTTCCTAAAGATGATGCACATGCCACAGTCTAAATGCTCTGGAAAAGGGCAACACTTCTGAAATTTTAAAAAATTCTTTTTTATAATGTAAGGAAAGGCTCTGATTCTCATATTTTACATATTTATGATCGAAAGGCTGTTTCTCATATTTTAAATATTTATCCCTTAAGATAAACACAAAAATTCATGTTCTTTTAATATTGCAATGAAAAATTTCACACACACACAAAATAGAAAATATGAACTTCTATTGAAACCTCTCAGATTCAACTATGAAGATTTTGTTACTTATTTCATTTATTTCTTTTTCTTTTTACTTAAGTACCTTAAGTCAAGTTCCAGATTTATTTTTTATTTTATTTATTTTTTTGTTTATTGAGATAGGGTTTCTCTGTGTAGCCCTGGCTGTCCTTGGAACTATCTCTGTAAATAAGGCTGGCTTCGACTTTGAGATCCGCCTGCCTCTGCCTTCCAAGTGCTAGGATTAAAGGTGTGTGCCACCATCTCCTGCCTCATGTTCCAGATTTTATATTCTTTATTCCCAATATATCTGACTCTTTAAAAGAAAAACAAAGGGAAGAAAAAGAAAAGAAACGGAATGCATGGGCCTTATTTTGGATCTTCATTCCTGCTAACTGAAAAACAAAACAAAACAAACAAAAAAACCACAAAAAACCACATACACAATCAAGAAATGGTGTTATGATTTTTGGTGTAAACAAAAAAGAACAGTACTAATTTGCTACAGAAATGCTGTTCAACAGAATTCTAAGTACATATTTATCAACTTAAAAATTATTATTTCTATCATAATCACATGTATTTTTAGTAGACTTTTAAAAATTGGGCTTCAACTCTTGTAAAGAGCATTTGAGAAAGGGGTGATGGTTGTGTGGTAAAGAGCAAGTGTGAATCTTTCAAGTAAGGAGAAAAGCAGGCAGGCTGGATGCGCAGGGGCATGTGCGACACGGTCCCAGCACTTTACACACAGGTGGCTGGCTTCACTCAGTCCCAGACTCTAGGGAGGGAGTCTCTATTTTCATAGTTCTAAGGAAAATGAAGGTGCTTGAACTGGCAGAGTTTGCCTGTCCTGGAGACGAGCGGCACGACTCCTTTTCATTCAACCGCAGGTTTACGGACTTCTTAGTACACGTCTCATCTGAGCGCCTCATCCTTTGCACCCACCTGGTACTTCCGTCCCCCTTTCCTCAATGGGAACCCCTGTGCCGAGAGCATGGACTTGGAGTCCTTTGCTGTGGTAACTCCAGGCTCAGGAGCCCAGACACACAAAAGGCAATAGCTATAAATTTACCGAGTGAACAGATAGATTTGGCATATTCTTCCGGAATATGCTAACGTAATTAGATGGAAAACAATGGAAACATTACTTAAGCTTATCATCACTAAGATTGAGAAGATACATAACTTCCTTGTGTGGAATTTCTCTTTGCTAGTTTGGATAATTTACTTCATGATAGCATACATCACCTTATTGGTTAACAGGAAAACTTTGGGACAGTATTTTATAGAATATAACTGCAACTCTCAACCTCTATCTAATCAGTTCAATAATAATTTCCAAATGTACTTAATGGACAATTATACCAGTAATTAGAAATCAAATTTTGCTATGCTGCAAAAGATGTCAAAATTATGTATGCTCAGACTACGATATTTTACAATTAAAATTTTATTTAATTAGCATTCCTCAGAGAAAGATTATCTTTTAAATTAAAATTTTATTTAATTAATGTTCCCATAATCTATATTAAAATTTATTTGTAACCTGCTGACTCACAAACATACATGCAGGGTAGGAAAAATACACAAGAACCGACAGTGTCACTGACATAAAAGAGTAATTGATAATTAATAATAGTAAAAATCTAGCAAAAATTTTAAAAAAAGATTTAAGGTTAAGGGGTAGGAAAATAAATGAATAAAATGAAAAAAACTTATATAAGTTGCTTTGCAGGGTATTTGAAACATTCCTTTTTTTCACCCCCGTTTTGTGAGTTAAGGTTAATGGATTTCTATAGCACTTCCTGTTGTCATTACTGCCAAATGCTTTCCTATGGATGAGGCAGATACCTGGTTATTTAAGGAGCAGGATAAATGGGCCAAGACAGCTTTCCCTATCCCCAATTCACCAGGGAACGCTTGAGAATTCCACCTGACATGAGGACAGCACTGTGCTCTTAAACAATCTGCAGTTTGATCCGATTGTTCCCCAGTGGGGGAGGCAGGCCACAGCTCACTCAAGAGTCATTGATTGGATTAACAGCCTAATTCCCAACAGATGAATAGAATACTGATGTCTTGTCAGACCAGATCACAAAAGGAAAACACAATCTGCTTCTATGGCTCAGAGGTTTAACCCTCAACGTACCTTCAAGCTACAGTCTCCCTGTTTTGTATCCTAGAATCTTTTCAGAACCATTTGCCTATAAATATTGTCAGCTGTGGTTTTTATCACCATTCACCAGCTTTCTTCTCCTTTAGGGAAAATTTTTTCAGAACATTTACAAACAAGGGAAGATGTTTAATTTTTACTGTCCACATTAGTCTTGTCTAAATCCTTGCCTGGGCTTCCTAAAGAAATGGGAAATAATCTGCTTTATTTGGGACCCAATAAAAGTAGGGCACAGAGCCTGTTTTGGGGGGGAGGAATGAACAAAGACCATACATTCAAGATGAAACTATTGTGAGCCCTATTTTCTGCCATAAATAACTGATTTAACAATGGAATGAATGGCTGCATTAAAGGGAATATATTTTCAGTAAATGCTAGCTTTAGTTTATCCCTCCACTACCTCTTCTTCACATCCTTATGTAAGTTGATAGCTTTTGTGTACGATTGTACAACTAAGAAACAAAGAAAAGGTCTTATTTCTGATACAGTTTAAAAAACAAGAACAAAACACTCCATCCAAGCCAGCTATGCATTAGAATTCTATATGAAGACATACACACCATCTTCTATTCCATATTCTAGACAGCTTTAATACTTTATTTCATACATTTTTGTGCATATTATATGCTATCTGCTGTAATAACAACAAAAATCCACACAAGTTTTCATTATTTCTAGGTAACAGCGATGATAGTAGTGGCTGATATTGCTCATCACACTAGCCATTTTATTTATCCACTCAACAAGTAGGCATTACATTAACGCCTTTCATAAATGACAAGACTAAAGCTCCACCTTGCCCAAGGTCACATGATTTGCAGGTGACAAAGTGAACTTCAATTGTCCTTGGCTCCAAAGCTTATGCCTTCCAACACTACAGGGATCCCATATGTCTCCCACCCCTGTGCATTTCTGTCTTTACATGGAGATTTTTCAGCCTCCTGAGGAATTAGTAAGGCTCACTTTTCTTCTAGAGTCATCACTGTATTTGATATGTGTGTGTACATCTTTGTGTGCGTGTGTGCACATGCATGCACATACAATGTGGAAGTCACAGGTCAATGTTAAGTGTCTCTCTCAATTGTCCTACGCCTTATTTTTTCAGACAGGATCTCTTACTGACCCCGGAGCTCACAGGCTTGGCTCGGCTGGCTGGTCAGGGATCCAGGGATCGGCTCCTCTCTGCCTCCCAGCACCACGGTCACAGACATGCACCACCACCCTTTCATTCAAGGGCTGGGGATCTGAACTCAGGTCCTCAAGCTTGCTTATATGGCAAGTACTTTACTAATAGAGCCACCTCTTTAGCCTGACTTTTCCTTTTTATTAAGGACATTTCTTCAAGGATCCCACATTAGACCCTCCAAATCAGTCACGATAGAAGCAGAACTCATTTTTTCATTTATGACTTTGAAGTCATCTTCAACTTCTACCCCTTTAAAGATTTCTTTTTTCCTCTGTCTTTCCTGATATTGGGTTGGTTGAAATCTTCTGGGTTGTCTCTGATTTTTTTCCTCTTCATAGAAACAAATCTTGCGGTACCCAAGTCCTAACATCCACATCCACCAACTCCTACAATAAGAGCATCCCTAATACTTCATCTGGTTTCTTCCCTTAGGTTAAGATTTTCTTAAATATGAAATTTCCTACTTATAGTTTTGAATTGTATTCTAATTGTCTTCAAACAAGATAAAAATCTCTGCAGTTTTCCCTACCTAGCTGTAAGTAGAATTTGTCACACCATTAAAATTCGAACTGTACGAGCAGCATAGATTGTTCACACCAGGTTTTTATCAGATTATGACCTAATTCCTCTGGTCATGCTGTATAACAACCATTTTGTTAAAACTAACAATCACAGGGAAGAAAAGATTATACTGTTTGGAAATATACAGGGGAAAAAAGTTCAATTAATGTGAATTTCAAAACCACTCATAAAAGAGCTTTAGCTAGGGGAGCAGTGGGATGGCTCAGTGGGTAAACACACTTGCAACCTGAGTTCAATCCCTGGGCCTCACAAGGTAGAAGGAGAAAACTGACTCTTGCCAGTTGTCCTCTGACCTCTACATGTAGTATGTGTGTATCCCTGCACATACACATAAGAAATAATAATTGTAATAAAAAATAAATAAAATTTGTAAAGGTTTTTATACTATCTAACGTTTTATGTTATTTCTTGATTCAGACATACTATTCTGAAAAAGCACTGAAAAAGAAAAAAATAAACATTTATATGTTATTTTATAGAACACTTTCATAAATACCAACTTATTTGGTATCCTGAAGTAAGTGGGGCAGTTATTTACAGCTCCACTTTATGAATAAAGAAACACATTCAGCAAGGCTAGGTAACTTGTCTAAAACAATCCAATAAGATGAAGTGTAGGATTATAATGCAAACTTAGGCTGTTGACACTATACTAATATACAACAGCTGAGTGGCAGGTTATGTGCCTTACTCCTGCTTACAGAGCTGAAGATGGAGTAGGAAACATTACGTACTGCTACTTCAGCTAACTAAGATCCCTGTCCACACCTGCCCCAAATGTGCTGCTGCAGTTAAGGACTGAGAAATACAAGAGGAGAGCGGGAGGGCAGTCTGGTGACTGAAAGGGTAACTGCAGGGCTAGAGAGACGGCACAGGTGGCAAAGATGCGTACTTCGTGCCCTGTTTCACCTTGGAGTTCACATAAAAGTGTAAGGGAGAGAAACAACTCCACAAAGTTGGCCTCTGACCTCTACAAATACGCTATAGCACATGCCCCATCCCCACCTAACAACAATAATGAAATCATTAAAAAATGTACAATGCTATACTTATCTAAAACTCACAGAGACATTCTGGATGAATCTCGGTCTTACTAGAGGCTCCTAGAAGCCTTAAGAGCCTCGGGGAGAAGCCCCCAAGCCCTCCTTCTCTCAGTACGTAGAAGGAAACAGAGTAGAGTGCCTCCATATCTAGTAAAGACTTGGCAGCACTTCAATGAAATCTGGTACCTAGTGCCAGCATGGCATGTTTCAAGACCCTCCACGGTTCTCTGCTCTTTCATACTGTGTGAACTCTTACATATGGGGAAAATTTTAGAGCCCTCAATAAAATCTTGGTTCTAGATGCGTGATTGATGTAAGATCACCTGGCAATGCTGGAAGGTACAACAGATGTGTCTACCGGTCATCCTTAGAAGGATGGGGAACGGGTGACAGAGGGAGGGCTCAGCAGTAAAGAGTGCCCACGGCTTTACAGAGGACCAGGGTCATGGGCCATCCCTGGAATGAAAAGTGACTCCTTCCCTTCTCCCTCGAAACCATCAACTGTCAATAGCTCCTTAAGTAGCAGTTGGGGCTTGCGAGCCTCTACCCACTTCATGCTGGAATACTGCCTGTCTTGATCCTAGGCAGGGTTTGTGCAGGCTCCCACAGCTGCTGTGAGCTCAGGAGAGAGAGCAATGGCCCCATCATGTCTAGAGGACACTGTTCTCATCTTCCCTGACGATCTTTCTGCCTCCTCCTTCAAGATGGTCCTAGAGCTCTGAGGTGGTTATCCTTTATAAAAAAAAAAAAAAAAAGTCCTATTGTCAACAATTGAACAGAAAACCAAAACAAAAGAGCAAAATAAAAACAATAATGGTAAATGCACTTCCTGACTGTGGGAAACCAGGTTAAAGACAAAGTCTTGGACAGTTGTGTTCTGAAACTAGCAGACTGCAGACTTTATAAATACATACAGAAATAATTAAAATATAAGGGGTTTGGAGGGATTAATCTCCTTTGAATAATCTCTGCACAAAGCCTGTAAAGACACTGCTGGCACAAGGCCCACGTCAGACCAGCTGTCGGCTATCAGAGCAGCAGATTAACGGCCACCACTCTGCACTGACTGTTGTCTTCCCTGGACTCCATCTTCAGCACTCTGTATCAGAGGAGGAGTTCAACTTCAAATACCTGCCTCGATGTACAGGATTATCATTTAACTTGATTTACCCTTCCTTAGGCAGGGAAAAAAGGAGCAGATGAAAAAGTGGGGGCTGGAAGGAAATCACAAGATGTAGAGATCAGAGAACTCCAGGGAAATGAAAACGAGCTCCAGGAGTACTGATCCCCTGACTTCATTTACCTATGGCAATCCAAAGTCAATTTTGTTTTCCAACTGGGTCTTAAATGATGCAGATAGTACTTTTATCCCCCATAGCAGCACACTGGGTTACTCTTTAAAAAGAGTTTTGTTTGCTTCAAAACTCATCACAAATTCAACAAATAATTTTAGGAGGTGACAATGGCAATTAGTAAAACAGGATTACTTATAATGTCTGGCTGTTTCTCCCAGGGAAAGAGAACTCTGGTACTCCACTTCTGTCTACAGAATTTCCAAGACTTTAGTCTGAGGATAATGTGAAATCAATGTATATGAAACTCCACTTAAAAACACAGTATTCTGCAAACATACATTATTCTCTGCAAAGGGTTTGGTAGGGCATAATTTCTTGGACTGATGGAAGAAAACAGAAGAGTTTAATGGAACATTGTGACTCCCTCCAGCGAAGGAACAAGAACAACACATTCTTCCGCCAGCAGACGATGGAAATGCTTGCCAGATCCATAAACTTCACCGTTCTGGGCCTCTTCAATCTAGGTTTTCCTGCTATGACTTCTGGATAAGTCAGCAAATCTGGAGCACATATCATCTTGCCAAACATGTTTTGTTTTTTTTTTTTTTTTTTTTTTTTTTTTTCCTATTAGTATTTCTTTTTTTTTTATTTTTTTTTTATTTTTTTTATTATATTTTTTTTTATTCTTTTTTAATTAAAATTTCCAACTGCTCCCCGTTTCCCATTTCCCTCCCCTCCTCCCACACATTGCCCTCTCCCCCCTCTCCCCTCCCCTAACCCCACTCCTCTTCTCCTCCCCCCAGTCCATTCCCCCTCCCTCTCGCTACTGAAGAGCAGTCCAAATTCCCTGCCCTACAGGAAGACCAAGGTCCTCCCACTTCCATCCAGGCCCAGGAAGGTGAGCATCAAAACAGGCTAAGCTCCCACAAAGCCAGTTCATGTATTAGGATCGAAACCTAGTGCCATTGTCCTTGGCTTCTCATCAGCCTTCATTGTCCGCCATGTTCAGAGAGTCCAGTTTCAACCCATGCTTATTCAGTCCCAGTCCAGCTGGCCTTGGAGAGCTCCCAATAGATCAGTTCCACTGTCACTGTGGGTGGGTGCACGCCTCGTGGTCCTGATTTCCTTGCTCATGTTCTCCCTCCTTCTGCTCTTCATTTGGACCTTAAGAGCTCAGACGGTTGATCCAAATTGGGTCTCTGTCTCTCTCTCGATCCATCGCCAGATGAAAATTCCTGTGCCATTCTCCTTGGCCTCTCGTCAGCTCTCATTGTCCGCCACATTCCGAGAGTCCGGTTTTATCCCATGTTTTTTTCAGTAGCAGTCCAGCTGACCTTGGTGAGCTCCCAATAGATCGGCCCCACTGTCTCAGTGGTTGGGTGCACCCCTCATGGTCCTGACTTCCTTGTTCATGTTCTCTCTCCTTCTGCTCCTCATTATAACCTTGGGAGCTCAGTCCGGTGCTCCAGTGTGGGTCTCTTGCCAAACATGTTTAATGTTTTTGTCAAGTGCATTTTAGAGACAGACAAACGCAACAGGGTCTAATCTCTAAGCTCTGAAGTACATGTAGACCAACGCAGCAGTTTTAAGTACTTGAAAGTAAACACTGCTGATACAACTAGAGAGGCAAAATTCTATCTTCATGCTATTTCCCCTTTAACACTGGGTTTTAAGAATTTAATATACTTAAACTTTGCTGAAGGGAGAGAAATAGAGCCAAATGTAAAATAAATGCCGGTTCATTCAAGATGTATTGATACATCAGCATACTTTTTTTCATACATTAAAGCATGTTCAGTTTCAGAGTAATTGATCTGATTGAAAACTTGAACCACAAATTTAGAGGCTAGTATCTCTTACGCACAGCCCCAAACCCAGCTATTATCCAAGTGTGGACCCCTGACCCAAGCCACACTAAATGAACTAAGATATATTTATATACTTATGCATATATGTAGTACTAATAATAAAAGATAGAGAGGCTATCAATTTGAGGAGGAGTGGCAGGGATATGAGAGGAGGTGGAGGGAGAAGCTGGATGAGGAAAGGGAAGGGGAAGTGATGTAATTACACTAACCTATTGCTGAGCAGCAGTCTGCACGCCTTTAATCCCAGCACTTGGGAGGCAGAGGCAGGCGGATCTCTGTGAGTTCGAGGCCAGCCTGGTCTACAAGAGCGAGTTACAGGACAGGCTCCAAAGCTACAGAGAAACCTGTCTCGAGAAAACAATAACAACAACACCAGCAGCAAAAAAACCCATGCTTATTAGCATTGACTTTTTGGGATTTCAATCCAGAAATTTGTATTTTTAATAAATATGCATCATGGTTTAATTTTTTTTTAAAAAGAAAAATCGAAATTCCCAGGTCTCACCTCAGTCCAATTAAAACAAAACCCCTTGTTCCTGTGGCTGGTTCTGTGAGAATTGCTGTCCAAGGTTGTGAGAACCAGCACCAACTTTTGAACAACAAAAGTAAATATTAACCAACGTGAAGTCATTATAGTGGCCAAGAAGTTTTCTGAAATGTTGCTTTAGATGATTTATTGTATTCTTTAATTTAAGCATACTTGACAGGATTTCTTTTCATTTTCATGTGAAAGGCTGTGGATCGGAGACCACTAGAGTCTGTGCACTGTTTTTATAGTTTTATAACATACACTGACATTTATTGGAGCTTCACATAAGACTTTTCCATCAACGGATGTGTTGGGAGAGCAATAACCAAGTATGCCGTGTCGAGCAAATACCTACACATCAGGACACTTTTCAAAGCCATCAGGCAAAGGGGGTCAGCTGATTTTTTTTTTTAACTGCACAGCTAATGCTTTAAGAGTGTCTTGATGGAATCAAGGAAATTGGATTGTCCCCCATTTGCTGGGCTAAAACAAGCCTTTTTATTTATCCCATTAGAGGGACACAAGAGAACCCTTTTAAATGTCACTAAAAATTTCCCTGCATTGCAAAACCTAGTCAAAAGGGTTTTAATTTTCTCTGAGAACTCTGAAGTAACACAGCACATCAAGGTTTAATAAATTGTAGGTGGGGATAATTTTCATAAGGGGAAACTTTCCTCCCCTTTAAAACAGGTGTTTGGGCATATTTACATTTCTCTATATGGGGCACACCCTCAAGCATCTGAGAACACAGTTGGGAATCTTATGATTACTTTAAAAAAATGTTTTAAGGTATACTGAAAACAGTAACTAGTGATTCTTGTCAGTGAGGTTTCTTGGGCAAAGTCAGCCTCAAAGAGGAACAGAGGACAGCTGGAAGTTCAACCGCATCCAGTTAATAAACACCACACAACAGTAGGACCTATGTACGCCCCGCCCAGGCAGGCAGGGACTGGCACATGCAAGGGGTAAACACCCGAGTTTCAGACTTCAGATTCGCGTGGACAGCTGGTGAACAAGCATGCGATTGTGTCATCAGGATTACATTCACTCAGAGAGAGGCTGACACAGGGGTCTATCGTGACCTTCTACAGTCATCTGTTTATCTTGGTTTATTTGTCAAATAGAGTCATTAAACATTCTAGAACATTTGTTGTTATTGTGGCCCTCCATAATTTTCAATAAGAAATTAAAAGCATTTCCAACTATAAAAAAGATAGGAATCATGAAGGGACTATCAAAATGGAGAACTTTTAAATAGTACTTTTGTTTTGTTTTGCTGAGAGATATGGGGCTACCACACCAACAGGCATATTTTTGACCATATTCAAACGAAAGGTCTGTATCTTACTGTATTCCCTCACTTTTCACAGGGATGGGAGAGAGAGAAAAATCATGCCAAAGACAAAAGACAGCATACCTAGTATTACAAAATGATTAATAATTGAGTTAGATCACTATTTGTCATTATCTACTTAAAAAATACATTTTAGGCCTGGAGAGATGGCTCAGTGGTCAAGGACATGAATGCTCTTGCAGAGGACCTGAGTTCAGTTCTCAGTACCTCTAAAAGGTAGCTCACAATCACCTGTAACTCCAGCTCTAGGGGAATCTGATGCCCCCTCCTGGCCCCATGGGCAACTGTGCATGCATACACCTCCACAGACATACATGTATAAACATAATTAAAAATAAAGATAAATCAACCTAAGCACTCATCCAGCAGAGGCAGGTAGATATCTATGAGTTTGAGACCAGCAAAGGTTACATAGTGAGACCCTGTCTCAAAAACAAAAACAACAAAATAATAATAAAATAAATCTTAAGATACATTTTACTTACATAGGGCCGGACTATGAGATTCACCAATGAGAGGATGTTGTGGGGAATTCTTCAGGTTGCTGGTGCCAACTCTCAGCTTGTTTTTTGTTTGAACTGATATATAGTTTAGACTGGCTCAGAACTCATGACTATCTTGCCTCAACCTGCTACAACTCCAAGTGTGCACCAGTACACTGGCTTACTGAATGCTCTGACCACAGATGTACCAGAAGAGACTGAGGAGAGCAGCAGCTGACAAAGGAGGTGAAGAAGCATAATGGGAAAGACCACGCTGTGATCAGTTCTAACCAGCTCTTCTCATACTTTCAGAAGGTATGCTTTAAAAATAATTAGAATTATTATCTAAATAAAGACCAGTGTCTTCTTCCCTGGAAACCACAGTTTTATTCTGTCATCCTCATAGAGAGAGTGTGGCTTTTGGTTTTTGCTGCTAGCAATTACAAGTTAGAAGCCTCAGGTGAGACTCTGAGTTGTTTGACTTTTAAGCTGAGACAAAGTCTCTCAAATGTGTGAACATTGGTAAAAGCATCATCTTTAAAAAGAAAGTAATATGCAACTCAGAGGGGAAGAAGTTGAACTTGGAAATAAGGGAGCGTGTTAAAAAAGAAGCCACACCTGATAGTTCAAGCCTTTAAATCCCTGGAGGCAGAGACAAGCGGATCTTTGAGTTCAAGGCCAGTCTGGTTTACACAGCAAGTTCCATCCAGGCCAGCCAAGGATAGCACTTCCAAATATGTAAACGCACTAAAACGCTTGCAAAAACTCGACTTGCATGGTTTTTTTTTTTTTTACATCTGGGAGCCATACATTTCTTTATATTCTTCTTAGGGTTAAAGACTGCTGCGGCAGGCCAGCAGGGAAGATTAAACAAGACTGGTCAAAAATGGGTAGTTGCTAAAGCTAGATAAAGGTTACACAGGTGATCAAGTCCAAGAGTTTCCTTTTCTTTTTGTACATTGCCGAGGCTTTTATAATTAAAAATTATTTTAAAAATCTGCCATGAGGGAAACTCATTTGCACAAACCTAGTCTTGATGGAGGTATGTGGGATGACATATGTCAGTCTATGTGAATTGCTAGTATAAATGAAGATCCTGTATTTTCTTATGCCATCAGTCAAAACAAAGGTCATGCTAAAGTTTCAGTAAGGCAAATTACTTTATTTTTGAATTCTTTTCTGCTTTACATAATGCCCAAAGTCGACTCAAAAATGGGATGGGGAGAAAAAGGGAAACTGGCAAGGCAAAGACAAAGAGGGTGGTGGTCTAAAGCTTAAAGAGGGAGGGGAAGTGGAAGGAACAAAGTGGTGAGTATAATCAAATCACTCTAAAAAGCTGCAGCCTCTCAGAGTTAACCCCGCCAATCAAAGCAGGCAGGAGCAGGAGAAGAGCAGGGGCATGCTTGTGCACATTAAACCTTGCATGTGTCCTTGAACCCAGGGACTAATCCCTCCCACAGCAGCCTGGGACGGTTCCGTAATGCGCACCCTTAAAAAGAACCTTCAATTCCATTAGAAAGCTCCACTGGAAGGAGAAGCCCTCAAGTGGCATCTTGTACCATATAGACAGCTCATACCCTTTCCTGATATTAGAAATGAGCTCATGGGATTAATTCTGCAAGTCCCAGAAAATTAGAACGTATGACCACACTGACAAATACCATTACACCAATAAGAAGACAAGATGTGTCCAGATCTGCATTTTCTTTAACCTTATAAAGGTTTTTGTTTTGTTAGTTCTAAGAGATGGAAAGTAGCTTAAATAAAGCTACAATAAAGGTTGGCTGCAAAGTCTAAAATGAAACTCTATAATTGGTTGGGCTAAAATAAGACTAACATGATATGTCTGTGTAATATTTTTCTGTAAAACCATTCATTCAGATAGCAAAGGACACTTCTTCAAAAGCAAACTTTAAATAAGACCAAGCGTAAAAGCAGAAATCTTGCCCTTGCATCCCATCCATTGCTCCTACAATTCTACTCTGTTCTGAGGAAATGCAAAGACACGTTACATAATATACAGTTTGAGCATTTTAAAAATACATATTTAAGAAGGGACACTGATTCAGTTTATAAGTTAAATCAGTTTAGAAGATGACTTAGGAAGGAAATGACTACTATTCTCAAATATTACAATGGTTGTCAAACGGGAAAGGGAGATTTGGCTTGTCTTCTGATATGAATCCAAAGATTGTGTGATACTGTGTGTGTGTGTGTGTGTGTGTGTGTGTGTGAGAGAGAGAGAGAGAGAGAGAGAGAGAGAGAGAGATTAACATCAGCATACAAGGAAAAATGTGTAATAATTAGATCTCTCTAGAATGACATAGGCTACTTTGTAAGTTAAAAAGAAATGTTCAAGAGCTAGCCGGGCTAAGCAGCTTTGGATGTTGAGCAGTGAAATGTCTGTGTTAGGAACCAGATGATCTGCACATTTCTCTCTATCTTCAGGGTCCTCTATTATAATTTATTCAAGTGACAGAATAGAAACCGAAACCAAGTATTTGAACTGTAAGACCGTTCTTTTTAAACACCAGGTTACGAAGCAGAAAACATGGGAGTGAGGTCACCTTGGTCAGAGAGTGAGAGGCTGCACTGTGGTCAACTGGAGCCTGTCCACAGAGGGCAGCAGTGACCAGCTCCAGCTGATTGGTGTCATCTGAGCATGTGCCAGGGTTCCATAACGTCAGGTTTTCAAGAGAACCAAAAATCTGTACTTTTGTGAAATTAACTGGCAATTAATTACCAAAAAAAAGTAGATGACAATAGACCTCTCAAACAAAATACATCACCCATATGATCATAAGCTATGCCTCAAAAATTCCATAAGCAAACTAGTAATTTTTAAAGACCCTATGACAGAGTCTTCAAATTTATCCATGTCTTTTCTGGAATACAAACAGGCTAAGGATTTAGGTAGCTAAGGTGCTTTGAAATCTCTGCGTCAAGAGGACTGATTACTTGGGGGAGGGTAAAACCCAATTCTTTTGTTTCCAAGCTTAGCAGAGTATAAGATGCCAACAACTTCATGTTTTTAGCAACAGCAAGAGAGAATGTAGCCAGGCGACTACTAAGGCGCAATTTACTATATAAGGTCATAAGACTTTGACGGTGTCCTATAATTTGGTTAGATGAAAAAATGACACTGGCTGTTCTCTAAACTCAAAGTAATTTGAACTTGAGTCACAGTGCTCTGTGAGCCAGTTGTTCATTCTCAGACACAAACTTAGCAGAAGTGACTATTAAACACAAAAAAAGACAAAAATGACTTGTTAAAGGGGGAAACCTGGTGTGTATGATGTGCAAATTAAGATTTTCATAGTGGACATGAGGGCGATCTGGGTGTCTGTCAGTTACCCACTGGCCCCCAGGCTGACTGGGTGCCTCCTCCTCCCTCCTTCCCAGCTGCGCATTTGCTGATAGAGGAGGGCCTCTGCTTGGTCAAGGGCTTACAAGAAACTGCTCCTTTGTTAAAGTCTGCAGGAATTGCTTTATGAGAGAGAAAAACCAAGGACACACAGAGCTCATTCCTCCATCCTCGGAGAAACACTGACGACTGCAGTGCTCACAGCACTTAGGCGAGGGGAAGCATGGAATCTGCAGTCGAAATACATGGTGGACTCTGGTTTCTTTACCATTAGCTTTGTGTCTGAGTCACTCACAAGACCCCTCTGACAAAATGAGCTAATATATGGTAGACCCATTTTACAGACTAGAAACCGGTTTAAAAAGTTCTAGCTTTAAATACCGGCTTAACTGACTTTCTCTGCAATTTTCTAACTTCCTGGGATTGACATTTGTTAATACAATTTTGTCTATATTTTTCAAGTGTACAGGTCTCTCTGTATACTGAAGTGGATACGTTTGTTCCATTAGCCAATCTGGAAATAATTACAAAATGCTTCCGAAACTCTGGGACTGAAGTAATTCTAAATCTTGGCGCACTGTGAGGATGAGGCCCAGTCTCTACCTTCATAACTCCCCCCCTCCCCCCAAGATAGGGTTTCTCTGTATAGTCCTGTGTAGCTGTCCTGGAACTCAATTTGTAGACCCAAGTTGCCCTCAAACTTACTAAGATCCACCTGCCTCTGCCTCCTGAGCACTGAGATTAAAGGCGTGCACCACACCTGGCTCTTCCTTCATACTCTTAAAGAGTCCCTTATAGGAAACCCTTTTAAAAACTAAATCTTTTTGGAAGCTAAATCTGAAAACAGATAAAATTCTAGGTGCAGAAGGGACGTTTGAGGCCTCTGAGGATTTACAAAGCATTCTGCAACCACCAAGGTGGTGGTGGTGGGTAGGTCTCCCCAACATGTGTGGGTGGGTCTGCAGCAGAAGTACAGATGGAGGCCCCACAAAATCAAAGGCCTTGCTTACATGAGCACAGCCATGACAACTCCTAGTCCTCGCTCCATCCATTCCCACACTTTCCATTCACTGAAAAGTATGTCTGAATAGCTGGGCATGGCAGTGCAGGCCTTTATTCTTGGTGTTGAGGAGGGAGAGACAGGAGGACTTCTGTGAGTTCCAGGCCAGCTAAAACTACACAGTGAGACCTTGTATCCAAAAAAAAAAAAAAAAAGTACATTACGCACTGAGGAGTTGGCTTAGTAGGTAAAACACTTGCCATGGAAGTATGGGTCTTGAGTTTGGGTCCCCAGATCCCACATAGAGCTAACACAGTAGCATGCATTTGAAATCCCAGTACTCCTACAGCAAGCTGGAGGCAGGACAGAGAAGCCTGGAAGCTCACTGGCCCCCTATCCTGTTTACGAGCTGACAAGAGACCCTGTCTCAAAGAAGGAGAGAATTGATGCTCTAGGCTGCCCCAGGACCTCATGCACACCTTGGTACCCGCCTTCACTCACACACACAAATGTGGACACAAACACAGGCACACAGACAGACTTAGAAAAAGAGAAGGTCTAATTTATCTTTAAAACAAAGTCTTTTGCGCACGCCTTTAATCCCAGCACTTGGGAGGCAGAGGCAGGCGGATCTCTGTGAGTTCGAGACCAGCCTGGTCTACAAGAGCTATTTCCAGGACAGGCTCCAAAACCACAGAGAAACCCTGTCTCGAAAAACAAAACAAAACAAAACAAAAAAAAAAAACAAAGTCTTTTGCATCTGCTGTTAAAGATTGGCTCTTACATGTGTTATACCATATTTGTTTGGATCAACTACATTTAAATCAGTCTCCATAAAGCTAAGAAGCACACTGATGAAGGATGAAGGAAGTCGTGAACTATTGCAACAGCATAAGGTCAAGAATTTCTAGTACAAAGTCCTCCCCTCCTGGACTGGAGAGATGGCTCAGTGGATAAGTGCCTCCAGGTGAGCAGGAGGGAGCCTGAAGCTCATTGGTTGGCCAGCCTAACCGAACCGATAAGCTGAGCTCACTGAGAGATGCTGTCTCAAAACATGAACATGTGGAGAGCAATCAAGGGAACAAACATACCCAATGCTGATGCAGGCCTCCACACACAGGCATGTGTGCACACACCACTACACATCACATCCCTGTACATGGATATACAAATAAGAATAAGGCTGGGTGATGGGATGCCTGCCTTTAACCCCAGCTCTTGGGAGGCCGAAGCAGGTGATCTCTGAGTTGGAGGCCAGCCTGGTCTACAGAGCAAGTTCCAGGACAGCTAACACAGGGAAACCCTGTCTCAGAAAAAACAATAATAATAACAACAACAAAAAGAAAGAAAGAAAAAAATTATTTTCCCTTCCTTAAATTTCTAAAACACATAATTTCTTTGATGTACTATTATTTCTACTCTAAAATTTTATTCTTTGTCTACATTGAGCATGCTAAGTGATAAGTCCACTAATATACTAGGCATTAAGAACAGGAAAAATATCAGCTCCCAAGGAACCCGGAATCTAGGGAATAGAGACTATCACAAGACAGTGAAAAACCCCAGCCCAGACTTTAAAAAGGATTTTGCAGCAACACCCTATAGGAGACCTAAGAGTGAAGCCCTGGACAGGAAGCCTGACTGCAGAAGCTCCATGTGCCAAGCACAACGTAACACTGCCCCAGAGTTGTATCTGTAAGATTATATGACATGTCTATAAATTTCCCAGTGAGTTCAGTTCCCTCTTAACTCCTCTGATTAAGGCTTTTTCTACTAATTTCTCAAATTTAAGGTATTCACACTCAGCCTATATTTGGCTTTTACAAACCACTTTAAAATTCTACCACTGTTCTCCTAATTTGGCATAAGAAGAGTTGCTTCATAATTATTTTGGTGTACATGGAAACTTAGAAAACATGGAGGTCTCAATAGAAATAAAGGGCACAAACTGTTTAAGCAGAATATGCTGAAAACCTGATACCACACTGCCCTGATTTTTCATTCTGCTTTAAGATATCTTTCTGATGAAGCTGTTTCTTTACTTTGATGAACTAACTGAAAAGTTACAGAGACCATGACTTTAGAAAACACATTTGAATGTGAAGCTCTCCACACCCTTAGGAGTTTATTTTCCCAGTTGAATCTGCGTGGCTACAATATTAACTGATGAGTGGGATATCAAAATGCTATACTAATTAAATAATTGTAATAGTGATTGCTGCTGGGCCCTAACATCTCCCTGGGGGGATGGGAAGATGCTAAGGCCCAGCAACAAGTGATGACTCCGGTTAAAGAACATCATGTCTTTGATAATTTAGGAACTGAAAATCAAATAGAATGAGACAGAGGGAGACCTTTTCACACAATATATCAGTCTTGAGATTTTATTGTACATGAACCCTGAGCTGTTACTTTTAAAAAGTTTGTTTTATTCAGTTTTATTTTATATACATTGGTGTTTTGCCTGCATGCGTATCTCTGCACCATGTCTGTACAGTGCCCATAGAAGCCAGAAGAGTGTCGGATCCTGTGGATCTGGAGTTACAGTTAGTTGTTAGTCACCATAGGGGTGCTGGGAATTGACCCCAGGTTCACTGGAAGAGCAGTCAGTATTCTTAACTGCTGAGCCATCTCTCCAGCCCTTGAGTTCTTACTTTTTGTTATGAAAATATTTATTTAGAGAGGAAAGTAGAGACTCATTATTCAGATTTAATAATTTCCATGTTTATTTTCTTGCTTAATATGGAAACTGTAGATATGATTACCTCTTGTTTGTAAATATATCAGTACAGACCTAAAACCAAAAATATATTCCTATATAACCATAATACCATTATCACATATAAAAGTTACTATCAACACCTCCACGCAAACTCATACTAGCCTTTTAACTTTCACAACTATATATAACAAAGAAAGCATGGTTTACTGTGTTCTTGCTTGCAAACAATTCTATGCATTGTTTTGAATTATTAGTGGGAAAGTCAGCTCTCAAGGGGCTAGAGATGTGGCTTGGTGGTTAAAAGCCCTTCCTGCTCTTCCAGAGGACCCAAGTTTGGTTCCCCATACCCATATAGGGAGACTCACAACCGCCTGTAACTCTAGCTCAAGGGATCTGGTACTCTCTTGCCTTTGTGAGAACACGCACACATGCGCACACACACATATATGCGTACACACATCTTTTTAAAAAGTAACCAACTTTGATTATTTGGAAAGAGAAATGGAATGAGAAGTGGGTAATGAGCAAAGGTAACTGGGACAAGAGTAAATCTGGTATATAGGTAGAAAACTGTCAATGAAATCCATTACTTTGTATAGAGAATATACATTGAAAACAAGATTAATCAACATTGTAAATCCTTTGGTCTTACCAACAATGTGATAGAAACACTCTGTCATTTAAAAACTGTATCTGTAGAAATTGTCCACTTGATAGTAACAAGCCATATGGAAGTTCATGCAAACTGCTTCCATAAGGCTTCCCCGGGTTCTTGAGAGAATTACTTCTTTCCAAGTGTCATGGGTATGGGCTGAACAACAGCAAGAACCATGGCATGCTCAAGACTTTGCCCTTAACAGAACCAAGACCTCTTGGCCAGTGTCAGATAATCTGTCACTATGAGCTACTTGTATCCAAGCCAGATATTTATTGCTATTGATCTGCCTGGTCCCAGCAAAAGACTTTTGTTCTCCCAGACCGGGACTTTGACCTCAATTAAGTTATGAATTTCAATCCGATAGACTGCTCCACTTACCCTACTGCTCTCTGACTGGATTAATTAGAATTAGCTAGGCTGAGAGTCACCCCAAGCTCCTCATGGATCATGTTATTTTAATAATAAATAAAGGAACAGCAGCAATGTACAAGAAGTATTTTGAAAGATTGCTCATCTAGGAACAACCTGCCAATACCAATTTCTCTGACTCTGATTACCTCATTTACTTTTATTTCATTTTCTTCATTGTAAATTCGTCTTTTCTTTCAGTTTCTAAACAGGTTCTTTGGGCAGAAAAACCCAAGAACTTGTCATGTTAGCGCTCTGAGCTACTTTAGGGCTTCACTAGACAGTAACTCACCAAAGCAATGATTTGCATAAATAAATAAGACAGGAAAAACATTTCATAAGAGCATCAAAAGAGCAGCACACACATGCACACAATACACACATACACACTCACTCCATCATCCGAGGAAAAGAGCCAGCCATTAGCTAAATGCAGTTTCCTATGCAGCTAGTTACTGCATGAAAAGAAGAAGATAAGACACTGCCGAGACAGCAATATCCAAGCTTAAACAATAAAAATGTGCAAATATATTTATTTCTAGTTGTTTGACCCAACGGGACAGGTAACAAGGCTGACCAATAGAAATTCTAAGGCATGATAATAACAACAATCAATGGTTATAAATATATTGTCTGGTCTGATTTTATGAAAATTTATATGTAAAGAGTATCATATAAAAATGTTAATATTCTGGTATAAAGTTTTTGGTATTTGGTACTTAGGTTGACCAGTTTTTATAGAATCTTAAAAATTCATTTACTTCTTTGATTCTTGGAATACTTATTTTTGATTGGCTCTCAGGAATACACAGAAAGAAATTAATCAGGTTAAGTGAAAGTGATTTTTTAAAAAAAAAACTTAGACATTTATTTTATGTGTATGCTTGCATGTATGGGCACTATGTGTATATCTGGTACCTGTGGAGGTCAGAATAGAGTGTTGGGTTCCCCAGAACCAGAGTTACAGACAGTTGTGAGCCACATGTGGGTGCTGGGAACTAAACCTGTCCTCTGCAAGATCAACAATGCTCTTAACTGCTGAGACATCTCTCTAGCTCCTAATGGATTTATCTACTATTAAAGACAGGGCTTTACTTCATAGCCCTGGCTGTTCTGAAACTACTCACTCTGTAGCCCAGGCTGGCCTCGAACTCACAGAGATCCACCTGCCTCTGCCTCCCGAGTGCGGGGATTAAGACTATGAGCCAGCAAACTGGGCATTATTTTAATATTAAAATCATTGCAAAATTAAAGCATTATACTCTGTGCTTTGCTCGTTAAGAACTTCAAGTATATTTGGAAGGCACATCTTAATAAAAAGGATAAGCCATGATACAATCAATCGGTGCCTCACGAAAGCCTTTAAAGATGGAACGGAAGGACCAAGAGACTGTAGAAAGGAAACGGAAGCACACAAAATGATGCCTGTAACGGAAAGTCCAAGAGCTCTAGCTTTACAAGTGGAGCTCTTGGATTTAAAGATCGCCTGCTCACCCCCTCCACTGTGCACACCTATGTGCTTGTGCAGAGTACATAGACACTCATTTTGGCGCAGTTTTACTTTTCCCATGGACGGGTGCTTGCTCAAATACTAGTATACATTCCTTTCTCGACATCTAAAACGTCTTGGCAATCTAGAAAGAAAGTAAAATTCATGTGAGAACTGACTGGTCTCTTCATAACACACAAGAAATATTAAGAGAAATCATTAAGAAATAATTTTTAGGTAAAGCTGCTTCCACCACCAGGAAAAATCCAATGACAAACATACAGGGTTTGGCACTGAGCATCAGTTTTCACACGTGGCTGTCATTAACTTGCAATACTCTTAATGGATAACAGAAAATCGTACTGGTGGTTTAATTGTACTTTTCCATTGATGCCTCAACTAGGGGAAAGATGGGGGAGAAAGTAGGAAAATTTAGAATAGTGGTGTAACACCTTCACTTACATGTGAATGACCTTAAATATTAACAATGACTTAATGTAACAAATATCAAGGCCAGGTGGCGATGGCATACACCTTTAATCCCAGCTCTCGGGATACAGAGGCAGACAGATCTCTGTATGTTTAAGGCCAGCCTGGTCTACAAAGCGAGTTCCAGGACAGCCAAGGACTACAGAGAAACCCTATCTTGAAAAAAAAAAAAATCAAATATGAGTCTTTTCTATCAACTACCATAAAACATGAGTTTAGGACAAGGAATTCAAATCTTTTGATGCCCCCTGCCAACTTTTATGCAAATGTTTTAATCCTCCTACCCAATAAAAACTTTGTTTACACAAAGGTGCTCTGCCATATTCCAGGTTTCACTTTCTCCTTGGAGCAGTTATCCTTCTCTTCCTTAACTTCCTGCGCATCAATTCTTTTCAGACTAGCCAACTGAATTACGACTGTAAGATCAGACATCAGCCAATGGGGAAAAGACATGGTCACCACTGGAGCGAGAATAAAGCCAAATGCATTTCCTGTCTGTGTGCTCACTCCTCCAAGCACACCGTCTTGGTCAAGAGTGCAGTTGACCTTGTCCAGACATGTCAGTGGCAATGTTGCTCTATTTCTTTGACACCTTGAACTTTATTTCTAACGTTTAACATCACAAAATGGAATAAAATTAGAAAGTATAAACATCAAAGATCTAAAATTCCCTTTTTGTAAAACATAAAGAACAACAAAAATACTCAGAACAAATTTAACAAGAAATGGGAAAAACTTGTATGAGGCAAATTCTAAAGACCCCTGAAATATGTAAAACTCCATCAAATGGAAGAGGATCTTTTGATTGCATAGAGGAACTCAACATAAAAGGATGTCAGTTCTAATTTACAAGTTCAGTGCAGCCCAGTGTAAACAACACAAGCTGTTTCCTGGAGTCAAACAAAGATACTAACATTCATTATCTGAAAAATGCAAGAACACCCAGGTAAACACTTAAAAGAAAAACTAAGGAGAAATAACTGTTCCAGATAGTCGTTATCTGCTATAAGGACTTTCAAGCAAAATAATATACATAAATATGAGGCCAGTAGAGGTTCACACAGTCTAGAATTAGATAAAAATGCACACGGGAATACAGGAAATGAGCAGGGCAGCTCGAAATCCATGAGGGATGGACTTTCAATAAATAGTGGTGGTCACACTAAGAAGACATTGGGGAAAGAGGAAATTAAATCTGTCTCTCAAACTATACATCTCAAGATCTAAATGTAGACCATGAATTCATACAAGCACTAAAGGAGAACATGGGATTCTCCTTAAGCTTTCTATAAGAAAAAGGGTTGTTTATTTGTCTTTTTTTTTTCTTTCTTTTTTTGAGATGGTCTCATTTTGAAGCTCTAACTGCCCTGGAGCTTGCTATGTAGACCAGATTAGTCTCAACCTCACAGAAATCTGCCTGTTGCTGTCTCCTGAGTGCTGGGATTAAAGGCATAAACCACCAAGCCCAGCAAGAAAGAGCTTTTGAAAACTATGACTTAAAATCTACAACAATACCTGCCTCAACGAGGTGATGGGACAGACTTAGCTGACTTCCCAGGGGAGACCTTAACCTCTGAGGAGCAAATGGGGGGTGTAGTGAGGGGAAGGTACGGGGAGTAGAAGGAGAAGAGGGAGGGGAACTGTATTGGCATGTAAAAAAAGATCCAGGACAATAAAAAAGTCTGATAAATTGACTACCTAACAATTTTTAAAAAATCATACATAACAAATATACCATAAATAAAAATGAGGGGAAAATGTCTGCTTCATATACCACAAAGGTTAATATTCCTAATATAGAGAGAATGCATCAAAATGGAAGCATCAAAAAGATAAACTTGATAAGAAATGTTTGAGCAATTTACTGAAAAATGGACACAAACTGTCTCAAACATGACAAAATGTAACCCTTCACTTACAGAAACATGCAAACTCAAATATTACTGAGGCCATTTCTCTGTCAAGGGTCAAAAATTTAAAATACAGCACAACAATCTATTGGCAACAATTTAGAATTACATTGGCATGATGTATTCAAAAGGTTATATGTAGGGGAACAGGCGTGTTCACGTACTGCTGGGGAGGGGGAACAGGCGTGTTCACGTACTGCTGGGGAGGGGGAACAGGCGTGTTCACGTACTGCTGGGGAGGGGGAACAGGTATGTTCACATACTGTTGGGGAGGGGGAACAGGCGTGTTCATGTACTGCTGGGGAAGGAGAACAGGTATGTTCACGTACTGCTGGGGAGGGGGAACAGGTGTGTTCATGTACTGCTGGGGAAGAGGAACAGGTGTGTTCACATACTGTTGGGGAGGGGGAACAGGCGTGTTCATGTACTGCTGGGGAAGGGGAACAGGTGTGTTCACATACTGTTGGGGAGGGGGAACAGGTGTGTTCATGTACTGCTGGGGAAGGCAAACTGGTTAACCCTACAACATCTATCAAAGCTACATATACACTTCCTTTTGGACCCACTAATTCTACTTGCAGAACTCTTACTCTGAAGGTATAATTCCAACGATAGAGAAATACATATGCATTAGGTTGGTAATTGCCAAATATCAGAAACAACATACATGCCATTCATAGGAGAGAGGGCTTTGAATAAACTATGTTACATGAACAAAGGCTAAGTCTGCATAACTAATGTACAAATAAAAGAGAAAGCACTTGGGGAAATGAAATGAAGTAGCTTGTAGAATATAATGTTATGCGAACTGCAAAAGAATATTTAAAGCTTATCTTTAAAAATTATTATTATGTGCATGGTGTATGTGTATGTGTGTGTGCATGCGTGCGTGTGTGTGTGTGTGTGTGTCACAGGCCCTAAAATACACCTTTCATATAAGAAAGAAGGAGACTGGCAAATGGGTAGAGCTGCTTGCCACCAAGCACAATGACATGAATTTCATCCCCAGGACCCACAATAAAGGAAGAAGGAGAGATGAATTCTCAAGAGTAGTCCTCTGGCCTTGACATGTGATGCTGTGACATGTGCACACAAACACACAAGCACACACAAAATAATTTCTCTAAATACATAATTTATGGGCTGGAGAAATGACTCAGCAATTAAGAGGACACAGTGTTCTCGTAGCAGACCCAAGTTTAGTTCCCAGCATGGACACTGGACAGATCACAGGGTGATCTGAGACCTCTGACCTCCATGGGTACCGCCCTTCCCCGTACATACACCCACATGCATGCACACACAATTTAAAATAAATTTAAAATATATATGTATAATTTAACATTTTTAATAAAGTAAGAAAGAAGGGACATATGAAAACACATTGTCCAAGTTTGTTTTCTATTGGGTGTGACAAATACCCTTGGTCAGAAACAACTTGGCAGTCCAACGCTGAGGGAGTCAGCAGGAACTCAAGCAAGAACACAGGCAGGAACCACAAGGGAATAGTGGTTAGTTCTTAGTGCTTGTTCTTCATGGCACACACACCCTGCAGGCTTTTTCTACGTAACCCAGGACAACTTGTCCATGGTGGCACTCACAGAAGGCTGTATCTTTCCACATCAATCATCAAGAAAATGGCCTGCAGCTGAGTGTGGTGGCACACATAGTAATCACCTCCAGCCCTTGGGAGCAGGGAATATCTGTGAGCCAGCCCTATAAAGTGAGTTCCAGGAGAGCCCAGACTATATAGAGAGACCTTTCTCAAAAAGCCAACAAACAATCAGAAAAAAAAAATCCAACCAACCAAACAAAAAGCAACAATAAAAACAAACCAAAACCAAAACAATAACAACACAACTGAATCCCCGTCAACCTGACATATCACTATTAGGTCTTACCTTTCTTGTTTATCCCCAATATCTCATGCTATTATCACAATATGAAACATAGCATAACTTAAACCCAGCCTTTAAAACTTTAAACATGTTGAAAGTCCAGTCTCTCTTTAAAATATTCAACATCTCAAACGACAAATAAATTGATAAAAGAAAGGGAGTATTGGAGAGATGGCTCACTAGTTAAGAGAGTGGCTGCTCTTTCACAGGACCCAAGTTCAATTCCCAGAACCATATGGAGGCTCACAGCCATCTGTATCCACAGTATCTGACACCCTCTTCTGACCTATGCAGGCATCAGGCATACATGCAGTACAGACATACATGCAGATAACACACACATACACACACACGATAATAAATAACTTAATAAAATATTCAATGTTTCTTTAAAAATCCAAAGTCTCTCTTCTAGGCTCCTGTAATAAGTTACATACTTCTTATTCCAAGAAGGAAGAACCAGGGCATAGTCACAATCAAATCAAAGCAAGCTGGGCAGTGGTGGCGCACACCTTTAAACCCAGCACTCGGGAAGCAGAGGCAGGCGGATCTCCGTGAGTTCGAGGTCAGCCTGGTCTATAAGAACTAGTTCCAAGACAGGCCCCAAAGCTACAGAGAAACCTTGTCTTAAAAAACCAAATAAATAAATAAATAAAAATGCAAAAAAAATCAAACAAGCAAATCAAAGCACAACTAAACTCTAGCAGTGTAAATAACTCAGCATCCAACATTTGGAACTCATGATCTTTTGAGTCACAAAGGGCTTGGATCATCATGCTGGAATCTCCAATATGCTGGGCTATCCACTGCAGCTGAGGCTTCCTGGCCTCTCTGCAAGGACTCTGACCCTCAGCTGTTCTCCACAACCTCTTTGTGCCTCCAAGGCCTTACCAGGGGGAGACCTGAACACTGCCACATTGAGCATCCAGCCCGAGAGAGGTGCAGCCATTGCTTCCCGGAGTGTGCTGACCCAGAATTTCTGCCCTACACTTTTCTCTCCATTGCAATGATAAACACTATGACCAAACGCAACCTGGGGAGGAAAGTATTATTTTTAAGTTTTAATTAGCATACAATGTACCTTTTTCTCTGAAAACCTACGTGTACCTGTTCTCTTACATATACATACATAAATATAAAATAATGGCTATTCTTAGGATGAACATTTGTTCAACTAATTTCAATTTTACTCCAACTTTTGTTTCCCTACATATACTTTTGCTTCAATATGCAATTATAGTCATTTTTCTTTAAAAAAGATTTTAAGATTTATTTTTAAAAATTATTTTAAATTACGTGTCTGTCTCTTTGGGATACGTGCATATAAGTGCAGGTGCCCGCAGAGGCCAGAGGATTTAGGCCCCCTGACATTGGAGTTAGAGGTCATTGTGAATCACCTAATGTAAGCACTGGGAACAGAACTTGTGGCCTCTAAGAGCAGCAAGAGCTCTTACCTGCTGAGCCATCTCTCCAACCCCTCGGAAATATCTTAAGTAACAAAACCAGCACAGCAGTGGATGTACTTAACTGAACTGACCATACTGGTACCTGAAGACCACTTCTTCCTAAACACAGTCCGTCATAACTTACTTAGTTAACAGAGAGTGTAAGGGGCTTCTCAATCTCAGGATGTTAAAATATAAAAGAAAACAAACCTCATCTTAAAATTGATTAAATGTGGCAATTTACATACTGCAGTAAGAATGTCACAGCTCAAACACTGCTATTATAATTCTGAGACTCAAGTTCAACTCCACTGATTTCACCTCTAGATGCTCACCAGCCATGCCCCTGTAAATACCGAGTGGCACAGAAAATGATCAGTACAAAATATCGAATGAAAAGAGGTACAAAATCTGCATGGCTATTTTCTGGTTCTAAGTAGTGTAAGAAGATGAACTGAGGTAATTTTCTCATTACAGCATTGTGGTTTTTTGGGGGTGGGGGGATGCTATGTGGAGGTGGTGTATGTGGAGGCCAGAGTTGGATGTCAGATATGTTTCCTGAGCACACCCCAAGCAGGACCTCTGCCCAACCCAAAGCTTGATGACTCTACTAACCTAATCATCTCACTCTAGAGATGTGCCTTTTCTGCTGTGGAATAATCCTTCTGTATGCTGTGAATATGTATTACTCTCTGGTTATTATCCTGGTTAACAAAGAAGCTGAATGGCCTATAGCAAGGCAGAATAAGGCTAGGCAGGAAAGCCAAACTGAAAATGCTGCAGGGAAGACGGGTAGAGTGAGGGAGATGCCAGTCAGCCAGCTGCCCAGAAAGCAAGTCATGCCAGATGAGCCATGTGACAATACATAGAAGAATAGAAATGGGTTAATTTAAATGTAAGAGCTAGTTAGTAATAAGACTGAGCTATCAGCTGAGCATTTATAATTCAGAATCAGCCTGAGTCAGTTATTTGGGACCAGGCAGTGGGGACAGGAAACATCTATCTACATGTCTCTGCTCTCCCAAGGGCTGTAATTACAAGCAGGTCGCCATGTGCATTGGACACTCAGCTTCTGTGTCAAGTGCTTTATCCACTGAGCCATCTCTCCTCTGTAGCAATGCTTTTAAAAAATTGACAGGACTATAGTTATAAAGACATGTGGGGTCATGGAAGCAAAAGGAAGTAAGCTAAAACAGCAGAGGGCTAAGTCCTGCTGCTGCTTCTCTGGCACCATTAGAGGCCCTGCTCAGATGGAGTTTAGTGCCACAGGGACACTTGATGCAAACACAAAGTAGCTGTTCTACATGGTTCGTATTCTGAAGCCAAAGCCTGTGTAAGAAAACAGGATGTCTACAAAAATCTTAAGTAGTCTTTAAAACACTTTCTGCCTGGAGCTGGAGAGATGGCTCAGTGGTTATTACTCTTGCAGAGGACCTGAGTTCAATTCCCAGCACCCGCATGGTGGCTCACAACCACTTATACTTCAGTTCCAGGGCATCTGATGGGTACTTCTGACTTCTGGGGCCACAGCATGTGGTACACACACATATATGCAGGCAAACTCTTGTACACATAAATAAAACATAAATTTAAAAACGCAAAAAGCCCAACATTTTATGCTCTTTTAGAGACTGAAGTTGGTGCCCCAAAAATATAGAGACAATGGTAGTGGAGACTCACATCCTCAGAAGGCTCAGGCAGGAGGATCACTGGGCTACATAGTGAGTTCCAGTCTAGTATGGGCCATAGAGGAAGATTCAGTTACAACCATCCACCCCAAAAGCCCCAAAACAAAAACAAAGCTCATGAACTAACAACAATAAAGAAATGAAAAATAACAAATCCTCCCCTGTCCATGACCACAATTTAGAAGCAGTGTAAAGTTAAAAAAACAAACAAATAAAAAACAGGGAACATGAAATATATGGAAAATTTTAAATAAAATCAGAGCAAGTTTATGACTCTGAACAATTAAAGTCAATTTTATAATTCCAATATGTTACTAAGGATAGTAACATTTTTAAAGTTCTGTTACTTTGATGAGTTTTTTTCCCAAGCAATTTGTCCATTTTATTTATAGGAATTGCAGCTAATTCCTCTATAGAAAATATGTGGGTTATAAGACAATACAAGGACAGCAGCAAAGGACAGAAAGACAGACAAAACAAAAAAACAAAGATGCAAAGTCCTCAGCCAACATATCAATCAATATCAATAACAATTATACTTCTAAACTGTAAGTGAAAAAGACACCCTCACAGAAATAAAGGGTGAGACAATTCAACACTAGAAGCCAAATTAATAGAAAACTTTTCAGTCAGTTTTTCAAGATAAAGGGAAGATATCAGACGCATCAGGGAGTTAATTTAAGAAGTAATGAAAAGGGTATGAGATAAAATGCTATGGAAAAAGGCTATTTGATACAAAAAAGTATCTTATGAAGTAAAAAAAAATGAAGATAGGGACATACTGTAACCATAGCAACACAGGCAAAGAAAAGAACAGAATTAAACAATTCTAGAATTCTTATATTTCTCAAGACATAACAAGGATATATTACTCTAAGGTACATGAAAATAAGCTGAGAGTTTATTTTGCAATTTCTATTACTAAAAGAGTAGTTTATATAAGGTCTAGGAAATAAATACCCAATAGAGAAAGTAAAATTCAACAATTCAAAAATACTTGTTTAGCACCAGACAAGTCAATAAAGAAATGAGAAACAAAAAGCAGGTAGAACAAAGAGAAACAGCAAAACAGTGAGCTTACTACAACCACAGCAACGACCACACTAAATACAAATGAACTGAACACTGGGATTAAAGACGAAAATTCAGGCCTAATAACATGTTGTTTACAAAGAACATATGCTAAAACTTATTGCCTCCATCATACTGGCCTGTGGTCATGTCTTGACTAATGAAGGATGTGGACAGGCCTGCAGACTGTGGGTGGGGCCATCTCTGGGGAGGTGGTCCCTGATTGTTAAAAAAAAAAAAAAAGCCAGCTGAGCAGCATTCCTTCATAGTTCCCGCTCTAGTCCCTGCTTGAATTCCATCTCTGTGATGGACTGGCACCTGGAATTTAGGCTGAAATGAAGCCTTTCCCTCCAACGCCGCTTTTGATCAGAGTGCTTTAGTACAGCAGTGGAAGTAGCAAGATCACCTGTTTTTAGGGTAGTTTCAAGAGCCGGAAGATGACTCAAGAAGGACGTAGGACGTATCTACACACACCACACTCATTCACTCACACACACGTGCTTGCACACACAAGTAGGAACAGGTCTATACACACACGTAGGAATGTGTCTACACACACACGCATACATACACAAGTAGGAATGGATCTACACACACTCGCGCACACACACAAGGAGGAATGTATGTACACACACACAAGGAGGAATGTGTCTACACACACTCGCGCACACACACAAGGAGGAATGTGTCTACACACACACACAAGGAGGAATGTGTCTACACACACATGCGTGCACACACATAAACATTTATATCATTATCCTAACACCAAATGTGACAATAACCCAACTTGCAGAGTGGAGCCAAAAGTCAAAACTAAGCAAAAGAAACCAAGCATTTGTTAGTACACAGCTAACAGATGAAATCATAAACCAAGCATTTGTTAGTACACAGCTAACAGATGAAATCATAAACCAAGTATTTGCTAGTATACAGCTAACTGATGAAATCATACAGGCTTTTTAGAAATAAACCTTAGTTCCAACCTCAGCAGCACCACAGAATACAACTACTGCAGTTCGGGAAAGGAATGCATGAGAGAATGAAGAACAAGATGACGGGAAAACAGAACAAACCCGACACAGCTCTAATCACTTCATTCCAGACTCACAGTAAAAGTTATTCTTCAGATGGTTGATAACATCAGCCTGCCTGGGCTGGGTTAGCACCAAGATCTATGACCAAGCAAATAGTTCTAAAAAAAATTGATTTTCTTTTTTGGCAACCAATAAGCCCAGTCAATAATAATATTGTTTAAGAAAGATTGAGTCGTGAGGGGAATGAACCTCCCCTTCCATTTATTACGTTTGCATTGTCCATATTTGAAAAGCGCTTTCAATAACAAAGCCAAAAGAGTTGCAGCAGTGGGAAAGACACCCTGAGACAGAATCTGCGAAGCCCTCTGACTTGGAAGCATGTTAGCAACTCAAACTGACAAAGCATTCCTATTAACTGGAACTAGACAAATCAGATTATAATCATCAAGAGCAAAGTTAAAGAAAGGATGGGACCAACATAAAATGACCACGTGAATGTAGGAGGCAAGGAAAACACTGTGCCAGGCAACAAGCCATCCTAGCCAGTTTGTCCTAGAGTCCACATGGAACCTCAATTCTGCACTAAAACTAGTGTTTGGTCAACAATGCTCTAGAAAGCCGCACGAGGCAGGGTTTAGGACTGTTTGCTTTGTACTATTCCAACAACAGAACTGGCAAAAAATGGAAAAAAAAAAAACCCAGACAATGCCTACCATGGGAACACTGTCCTTTAAATACCCTTAAATTATTCACAATCATGTAAAGACATGAATGCACCCACAGGATCCTGCTGTTTGCTTTCACTTAGTGGAGGCAGTGGTTCAAGGGAATGACACTAGAAAGATAATTTCAAACATTTACAAACAGTGAAGAAAACTAGAAAAAATTCCCAATGAACAGTGAAGAAACTGCCTTCTCCAATGTTAAAACATTCAAAGCTATGTTCTTTAAAGAGCTTGGCCTAAGAACAGACAGAAACCAGAGTAATGGAAGGACAAGCCCAGAAACAGATTGCAATGAGGACCAGACTTAAGTAAGGAGGACACTGCAAGTCACAAGAAGCAAAAACGATTATTCGGTAAACATGACATCAACCTGCTAGGCATCTGGACAAAACAATTAACATATACAAGACACAGGGCAATTCTAGATGGCTCAAAGAAACCATGAAAGGGAGAAAGATCCAGAAGAAAGCTGAGGAACAGTTTTAACATGTCTTGAATATTAAAACTTTGTCTTGATACATAAAATGTTTCTATAATCTTTTAAAATTATAAATCTAATAATAAATTAAGGAAAAGAAATAAATGGTTCATAAAGTGAAATATAAATTTTAAAATACATCAAAATAGCCTTTAATAGCAGCGCTTGGTAGGCAGAGACAGGCAGATTGCTGAGTTCAAGCCTAGCCTGGCCTGCAGACTAAATTTCAGGATAGCCAGGGCTATACAGAGAAATCCTGCCTCAAAAAACCAAACACACACAACATACACACACACACAGCTCGGTACTGCTTAGTCATTAAGGAAAGGTGAATCCAAATCATATCATGAGGTAAAGTAATATCCACTAGAATGGTTATTTTAAAAAGGAGGGAAAATAAGGATGGTTGAAGTCAGAAGTCACAAACATTGGTGGTGGGGGTGTAAGATGATACAATTCCTAAAAAGAGCTTGGAGTCCCCAAAAGTTACATGTGAAAAAAATTACATGTTAAATTACTGTAAGATTGGGGCCGCAGAGTTGGCTTAGCAGGTGGGGGTATTTGTTGCTCTTGTAGAGGACCTGGGTTCAGTTCTCAACACACACACACCATAGCTCGTAACTGTCAGTAACTCCAGTTGTAGGGTAGCACCAGGCACACACTTGGTGCACATAAATAAGTGCAGGCGAACTACTTTTACATCTAAAAAAAATGAATCTGAAAAAAAAAATTATAAGATTCCAGCATTCTACTCTTGGGTAGACAGCCAAAATAAGTGAATAGAGGCATCAGAAATAAGCATAAAAGCGGGGGGGGGGGGAAATCACAAATGTTTATAACATTATTACAACTGCCAAGAGTTAGAAACAATAACATTGTCCATGAACTGATGAATGGATAAAGAAAATATACAATGCTTATATATTAAAAATCCAGCCATAAAAAATAAAGTCCTGTGGCATACTCTAACAAAAATGCACCTTGAGAATATGTTACATGAAAGAAACAAAACAGGAAAGCACTTATTTCATGATTCCATTTACATGAAATACCACACAGAAAAAAAAAAAAAGCAGGTTAGTGCCAGGTGGTGGTGGAGCATGCCTTTAATCCCAGAACTCAGGAGGCGGATGGAGGTAGGTGGATCTCTGAGTTTGAGGCCAGCCTGGCTTACAGAGCAAGTTCCAGGACAGCCAGAGCTACACAGAGAAACCCTGTCTCCAAAAACCAAAGGAAGAAAAAAAAAAAAAAAAGAAGAAGAAGAAAGGAAGGAAGGAAAAGGAAGGGAAGGGAAAGGAAGTAAGGAAGAAGAGAAGAGAAAAGAAAAGAAGCAGATAGATGAGTGGTTGCAAGGTTTGGGGATGGAGGAAAGCAGAGGTAACTGTGTAAGCTACAGGATTTCCCACGGGATGGGGATGGTGGCAGCACTGTGGAGATCTTTAGCAGGGCCTGTGGTGACATATGCCTTAAGACATCTAATCTCATAATTTTCTTACGAGAATTTTACTTTTTTTTTTTTAAGCTCCTTTTTAGGGGCTGGAGAGATGGTTCAGTGGTTAAAAGCACTGGCTGCTCTCAGACGGCAGGGGTTGGATTCCCAAGACTCACAACCCTCTGTAACTCTGTCTCAGAGGATTCAGTACCTTCTTCTGGCCTCCCTGGGCACTGCACGCATGTGATGCACAGACATACATACAGGCAAAACACACATACACATACAATAAAAACTAATAAATCTTAATTAGAAGAAAAAAAGCAAGCTCATTTTAAAGCTACTCTTACCTGACAATTAATGTCAGCTTCATACTGTAGCAAGACTGTGACTAGTTCCTTATGTCCTCGGTCACATGCCCAGTGGAGCAGAGCTCTGCCCTGTAAGTAGGAGACAACGAAGGAACTTGTTATTCTATATGCGGGGCAATATAGATTTCATATGCTAAGAAAGATGGGGAAAGAGATATGTCAAACTGTAGATTAATTATTCTGAGGGTGATATAAAATGCACTATGGGAACAAGCAATGGAAAGGCCTTTGATCGATACCACATACAAGCCAAGTAACTTCTTTGGTCTAATCAATTTCCTTATCTGAAAAATAGAAAAAGGTAATATAAATAACAACAATAATATGAGTTGGGTGACAAAATGGCTTAGCCCACAAAGATGACTGCCACCAAACCCGAAGACTCGAGCTCCACTTCCAAGACCTACAAGGTGGAAGAGAAACGACTGCGGCAAGTTGTTCTTTGATCTCTGTGCAGGTACACGTGTGCACATACATGCACAAATAAATACATAAAATGTAATAAAAATACTTTTGAATGAATAACCTTACTGCTGAGCCATCTCTCTAGTCCCATGACACACTAATCTTAACTTTTACATATCAAAGACTTACAACTACTATTAATGTGTTATTGCTGTTTTTGACTGTCAGAAAATCTTGCCCTCCCAACAGACAACCCCCCAAAGTTGTGCGGTTTTTCTGAATAAATGGGTGATATATAGTATAACTTTACTATGAGGGGTGTAGTGAGGAGGCGGGCAGGCCTGCTTTTTGTCCCACCCAGCTCCCACACGGCTAGCTTAACATCCGAAATAATAACATACAAATTGTATTCATTTAAACACTGCCTTATATGGTGGCACACGCCCTTAGTCCTGGAACTAGGAGAGCAGAGGCAGGCTGATCTCTATGAGTTCAAGGCCAACCTGGTCTACATAGCGAGCTCCAGGACAGACAGGCCTGTGCAGAGAGACTGAAAAGAGAAAAGAAGCAGAAGTAGAAATAGCAGTAGTAGAAGAAGAATCAGATAAAAGTGTATCGTTTTTAATCCTAGCTTTTAGAGTAGGCATGAATTCAACTATTAGTAAGAATTACTGCGTAAGCACAGGGTGCGGCATGATTCCATAACCTACATATGAGAATTATTTCACGGAAGGAAAACTTAATACTACGTACTTTTATGTATAATTACAGAGTATGACATGCTTCCATAGTGCACATATGAGAACAGTATCACAACAGGAAAACTTAGTACTATGAACTTTTACAAGATGTATGGATAATTTCTACTTCTCAAGCAGGCTCCTGATGTTTCCTAAGGTCTAGCCCAATCATGTTTCACCAACTAATGCTGATCTATGAGCCCTTAGCTGTTCCGGTGGTAGAGTAGATGAGCAACACTCTCACCGGTAATGGGGTTATATTTTAAGTCTGTCATATGTGGTGCCAAAATTTACTTTAGGGGAAACACCTGTGACTGGACCTCGGGGTGAGTTTCCCCGTGGATGCATTTCCCAGAAAGATGGTGCACAGTCGTGTTTTAAGAAGGATGATGCACTCGCAGACATGTGCACTACGCTTTTTAACACATGTTCTGACCTGCACTGTAATTAATTTCTGTAACACATTATTTTAATGGTACACTAATTAACCTTGAATTAGAATAAATTTTCTGACAATGACTTTGTAGAAGTGCTAGAGAGATCCACATCGAGACCACCTGGTGATCAATACTTCATGCAGTATTAAAACCTTACAAACAAGAGTGAGAGGAAACTTTTACGGACGGACAAGGCAAGGCAGGCTTTGGAAATTTCACCATCATGATACTGCATAACTAAATGACTACAGATCAGGATAGCAGGATGTCTGTGCCCTTTACATCCTCAAATTCTCATGTTTCTGACAACATGCCCTCATTTTAGATTACTTTCCAGTAATACAGAGATGCAGACTCGCAGCAGACGATGACAAGCTTGGGAGAGAAACAGCCATGGTTTCTTCCCTTTTTCTCTGTCAACAACATCATACACAGGCCAACAGAATGCAGCTACTGAATTATTGTGGGTACAAGATTCCCCAGGCTCTCCTCAAGGAAGAAAAGAATGAATTAGGTAAGTATTAAAGCTACATTAGCTCAAAAACTTCTTCCAAATTTATTTTGTAATTCTGTTATGAGTAATATAATATCTTACAAATCGCTGAGTTAAGTATAATTCTTGCTACTACAAAATATGACAAGTCTTTGTTTTTACTTTTTAAAACCCTACTAGAAAAAATATCTTAGTAATACTTAGGAGATGAGGAGGTTATTAAAAAAGATTCTGTAATTCAAATACATAAGTGCAGGGAGGAAAAGTTCCCATCTATTAACCAGTGGTGTTAACACGCCCTCCCTTAGACAGACAAATGACTCTGAAGTGCTTCGAAAGTGCACAGGAGCAGCTAACCTATTAAGTGGTATTGCTTTCCTACCTTCTAGAAAACAGAGTGGGTCTTGATATTGTAAATGCTTCTTTGATATCCTTAATTGTCCTAAACCATGTAGAATTTTTAAATGAGATTGTTTTCCCCTAGAGACCACAAAATTAAAGGCAGATGCTATGTTATAAAATCAGTATTCGTTATGGTATTTGGAGATCCTATACAAAGCATATGTACCCTACCTACACAGGTGAAGCCATGGTGAGGCTGCTATAGATAAGCTTTTCAGCACTCTCCCCCTTGCCACTGGATCAAATATTTATGGTAGGATGCCATATAATTAGCAGATGAAATACTGAAAACAGACAGACAGATGTGCTCTAACGGGCATAAGGGATGCAGAGTACTGATACGACGAATGAGGAGTACCCTGAGGTCAGACTGCTGTCAGACATGGGCTCTGGTCGCGAACACCAACAGGAATAGGGTCATGGTAGATGGGAACTTCTACATTACAGACAGGGGGAACTCGCGACACAAGTGGACCTGTGGAGAAGTCTGCGGCAGGAGCGCTGAGGATCCCTGGCTGGCGATAAGAGACACAGGTGGCTTTGCAAACCTGGATTCCTTCCCAGGGGTACTGGTAAGTGGCTTCAGATGGGGAGTCACTGCATTTGAGTAGCTGTAGGTGCTGACTGCTGCCCAGAGTCCCAGAGCAGGAAATTCCACTGGAGGGAAGTCCTGGAATTACCTTGTGGCTTCTCTTTCCTAAGAAGGTTTCTTAACTGAAGCATACTAGTCTGTGTGTTTGTCCCTGAAAGAATACTAAGATGGTTTAATAAAGCAAGTGAAAGCTCTGCTTTTCTCTTTTATTATGACTCTTAAATAATTTCTTTTAAAAATTATAAAAAATAAGCAGGGTGGTGATGGCATATGCCTTTAAACCCACTACTTGGGAGGCAGTGGCAGACAGAGTTTGAGGCCCACCTGGTCCACAGGCAGGCTAAACAGAGAAACGGTCTCAGCAGTAGCAGTAAGAGTACTACTACTAATAACAATAATAAAAATATAGTAGAATGGGGATTAGTGAGTACAGTTTCAGCCACTGACGGAGATGAAGAGTTCCAGAGATGGGTGAGGAGATGGCTGCATGGAACTACCACCTCCCACATAAAAACAGCAGCAATGGCAAACCGTGTTATGTGCAGTCCGTTACAATCTAAGAAATAAGATGTCACAGTTCATATGAATGAAGTTACTTCTGCTATTTTCTGATTCTGTATTTATGAGTTTCTGATGTATGACTGTAACCATTTTGCTAATAAAAATTATGGCCACTGGTTTTTAAATGTCATTGTCTGTATCAATACAAATATGTATAATTAGGGAGTTAGAAATACATTTCTCAATATGTGTGAAAACAAAAGTTCCTTTCAAATTTTTTACATGTATTTTTTTTCTTTCCTTTACGAACCTTAAATAAAAGCATAGACTTAGCTTCAGCATAAAGGTTACTTAAATATTTACTTCACTGCAGGGTCAACACTGTCAGGTTTATCACAGTTTTCAAGCAGTCTCTTGAGCCAAAAATGTATATTATATCACATTATATTATATTATATTATATTATATTTTGCCATGAGCCACAGACTTAAAATACAGCAAGGGAAAGCAATAGGGTCAACAGGAAATGATCTTCAAAAGAGTCAAAAGAGTCAAGATACACAGAAAGTAGCTGATGATATCAACATGGCTTCGAAGGTTAGACGGGAAAGACCCTCATTGAAGCAGCAGGCTGGAGAAAGTACAGAAAACCAACAACCATGTGAGTACACAGGCTTAATGGAGGACCTGCTCTGAGAAAATGTTCTCTACTTTGCTAGTTCATTGCCTCTTGTATTCTAAATTAAACTCAAATTACGATAAACGTTTAACATACTATTTGATTATCAGCAGTGAATATTACCTAGTGTTTATTTATGGAATTTATCTGAGAAAGAGACAAGTGATGTGGAATTCCCCTCTGTATGCTGTGAATACCACTGGTTAATAAAGAAACTGTCTTGAGCCCGCCCATGAAAGAGTAGTATAGAGCTAGGTGGGGAAAACTAAACGGAATGCTGGGAGAAAGGAGATGGAGTCAGGGAGAAGCCATGGAACTGCTGCCTGAGAGACATGCTGAAACTTTGCTGGTAAGCCAGTCTCGCGGCGATACACACATTAATGGAGATGGGTTTATTTAGGATATAAGAGTTAACCAGAAATATGCTTAAACTACTGGCCAAACAGTATTGCAAATAAAAGTTTCTGTGTGGTTATTTTGGGACTGAGCAGCCGGGAACAAACAAGCGGCCTTTCTACAACAGACAAGGACTATATAATTTGTGCCTATTTTCAGAATAATCTGGTTATACTATAAATATACTTAACAAGTGATTTACACCTTCTTTCCCTTTTATTTTATTTTATTTTATTTTATTTTTGATTTTCGAGACAGGGTTTCTCCGTAGCTTTTGGTTCCTGTCCTGGAACTAGCTCTTCTAGACCAGGCTGGCCTTGAACTCACAGTGATCCGCCTGCCTCTGCCTCCCGAGTGCTGGGATTAAAGGCGTGCGCCACCACCGCCCTGCCTTCTTTGCCTTTTAAAAGTTACTTTCCTGATTCAGCTCAGGTGGGTACAAGCCCCTCAACAGGACTCGCTGCAATAAACACAAGTGAAGCTGACTGGACTAAAGGGCGCACTGTGGGGTGCACTGCGGCTCCCAGAGCCACCAGGGCGAAGGAAGAGGTGCTGGAGAGGCGGGGGACTGAAGAGGGTTTTTTGGGGAAGGGTTGCTTGGGGGGTAATTTGTTTTTTTTGTTGTTGTTGTTGTTTTTCTTTGCTTGTTTTTTTTTTTTTATTTTCCTTTGGGGGTGCTGGTGGGGTGAGGAGAAGTAGGGAGGGACTGGTAAGTGAGTGATATCAGAGAGCACGATGTGAAATTCCTAAAGGTTCAATAAAGAAATTATGTTAGATTAAAAAAAAATAGAAACTTTCTTGGAGCTGCTCTTTCAGAGGCCCCACATTTGGTTCTGTGTACCCTCCCTCACTGGGTGTCTCAAGTGCCTGGAACTCCAGCTCCAGGTATCTGGTGCCCTTTCCTGGGCCCTGAGGACATCGCTAAACACATGACAGGCACTCATACAGACACAGACACAAATACACATAAATAAAAATAAAAGTAAATCTTTGTAGAAAATAAGAAATTTTCTTGGAACAACTGTGAATGCTTAGCATACGTGAAGAGCCGCAGCAATATGGTCAAATACGAAATCTGAGCCAGTGTATGAGATGGAGACCAGTCTATGATGCTCGCACCTTCATGGTTCTCCATATTCTCAAGCTCCAAACATTTGCAGATATTAAAGTTATAGTAAAATTTGTAATTTAGATGTTAAGACCCATGTCATTGTAACCTTGCACTTTGAAACACACGACAGGAAATTCCTGCGCAGAAGGAAGAACTACAGACCTCTTTCTTCTCTTACGCAAAATACTATCCCCTAATACGTCAACTAGAAAGACTATGTTATTTTCTCAAATTAGAAATATATGCTTTGGGCTGGGTGGTGGTAGCACACATCTTTAATCCCAGACTCGGGAGGCAGAGGCAGGCAGATCATTAAAAGTTTGAGGTCAGCCTGGTCTACAAAGTGAGTTCCAGAACAGCTAGGGCTGTTACACAGAGAAACCCTGTCTCAAAAAACCAAAAAATAAAGTTATGCCTTGGGTGCTGGGTATGATCATATTTCATTGTATGCACATAGGAAATTCTCAAACAATAAAAAAAGTCTTTGGGGAAAAAAATGTATGCTTTGGACTGAAGGGCCCTGGGTTCAACCCCATAGCAAAAGAAAAAATATAAGGAAAGAAAAGGAGCAAACACTACTTATTTAAAAGGCATTTCATTCTTATGAGAGTCAGGTTCAAACGTCTGCAGCTCAGGCAATTAATAAATTAAAAATAATTTAACAATTTATTGCATCACTTTAATGCATGACAGTTCACACTGTGCATTCTTTTTACTTTATGACTATATAATTAAGGTTATATAGCTCACACAAATTTTACATGTAATAAATACAATTTTTAGTCACAGAAGAACGAGACTAAAATTGTTTGAACCTGTTAGGTGAATATTTTCAATCAAAATGATAAAGATAATGTTATCTCCAGAAATCCTCTACAATTTGTATAGAAATGCCCTAAGTTCAAACATTAGAAACACAAATAGGGTGTCCTTTCAACACTAAACATCCTTCTCAACTCAAGCACATGTGGAGGTTACACAGTTTCAGTCTATCAAGACTCACCAAACGGTTCTACTTGTTAGAGCTTTAAGTGCCATGAAACATGATAATTTATTTCATTTAGGATGTCAAATTTGATTCTGAGTTTAAGCTCCAGCTCCCCATGTTCTTAAATTAATTCATACAAATCCCTGATTGATAATAAAGGGCCTGCCATCAGTATTCAAAGCTCAGCCCACAGTGTCATGGCTGAGAAGGCAGAAATCTGCTTGGAGCAATGAGAGAACCCAACTGAATTCTTGGCGTCTCAGTCTATGAATGTGTAAGCACTTCATCTGTTTGTGGAAACACAAGGTTCTGGCAGGCTGCGCTAACAGCAGCTGCATGGGTAGCAAACCGGAAGGGCTGAGCAGCAATGCTGTATCAAACAGTGAATGGTCAAACAACAGCTTCCAAACTCTTTCCGTTTCATCAAGAAAAATGTTATTTAGTGTAAGCGCATTCTCCTCTAGGTACTTATTCTGACGACGCAATAATCTCTGCAGAGGTCACATATGGAAAAGACCTTTACAACTATTTAGGAAGGAAAGAGGGAGGGAAGGAGGAAGGGAGGGAGGGAAAGAGGGTTGCTCTTGTTGCAAACCCTAAGATGATCAGAGTCAGTTGAATAGCTTCTCCTGCTTTGTTTATCCTTCCTAAACCCAGAGGTGAGAATGCTCTGCTGGACTCAATTCCTCCCTGGCAGCTGTCTGTATCGGAAAGCAAATGCACATCTCTGAATGTCACCGCTTGCTCGTGCAATAAAAATGAATCTACTATAAAGGATTCCTGTGAACGTGGAAGAGTAAGAAGCAAAAGTGCTCTGCAAACTTAACAGACACGGTGAGAAGTACTGTTAGTGGAAAGGAAAATATTAACAGGGGTCATATGGTACAGGAATACTTCCCAATGGAAAGGAAAATATTAACAGGGGTCATATGGTACAGGAATACTTCCCAATGGAAAGGAAAATATTAACAGGGGTCATATGGTACAGGAATACTTCCCAATGGAAAATGATCGTGAAAAGTTAGTTTCTTCACTTATTTTCTCATTTACTCTAACTTCTCATTCATATTAAGGATAACTAACAAGTTGAAAATCATGCAGTGCTTACAGTGCTAGGTAAGATTTACACACAGATACTAACTCACGAATACTCGATATGATTCTGAGGTACGTACTGTTATCTCCATCTCTTCTTAGGAAACTGAGGCAGAGTAAACTCAACATAGGTTATGCAGTTTGGAAGTGACAGAAGCGGGACCTGAATCCATGTAGTCAAACCTTCACTGTTATGTTTGCCATCTTCACCTAGTCATTCATTAGTTCATTAAATATTCAGGGAGTGCTGAGAATTTTGACAGATTGCCAGTGAGATCTCATGCCATTTATACTTTCTTTAAAAAGGAAGTCACTAAAAGAAATGGCCCACAAAAGTGGGAAAATAATAAAAGAGAACGGTATGCAAGAGATGCCCCAGAAAAATCAGGGAAGTAAACAATAAAAGAAAAGGTCACAGGACCCCCCCCCCAAAAAAAAAAACCATATGAAACCAGGCAAAGAGAGAAAAATTTTAAAACAGCAACAAAGAAAAGGTCAGGATAACAACCACACAACTAGGACAGACTGGAGATGAAGAAGGAAGGGGAGTCAGGTGGTGGTGGCGGTGCACCCCTTTAATCCCAGCACTTGGGAGGCAGAGGCAGGTGGATCTCTGTGGTTTCCAGGACTGCCAGGACTGTTACACAGAGAAACCCTGTCTCGAAAAATCAAAACAAAAAATCAAAAGGAAGGGGAACCTCAGAAGGTACAGATCTAAGACAAATCTCTGGGGAGTGCACCAAGAGGAGCTTATTATTTCTTTTGGGCAACTCAAGAAGAGAAGTCATGATAGGAACTATTCATGAAAACTAAGGCAGTGGAAAAATAAATATAGAAATGATTACTGACTTTAAGAAGAACAAAATGTTGTCCAATGGTAAGTAGTTGTTACTATGCATAGTTATATAATCATATAATCATTAATTCTTTTTTCCACCCTTGCCTTGCTTGTTGATAATCAAAACAAACATCCTACTAAAAAGGTTATGATCTTATGACTTGTTTTAGCCAAAGGAATTTAGGCTGGTGTGATATAGAACACAATAAAAGAGAATGTTTATGTACTTGGTGTATTATGGAGAGGGAGGCCTGGTTAACCCTAGTTTTAGTTTCTGTACCAGAGTATCTAATTCATTAACCTTTTACCTTTGAAAAAAAATCCAACTGAAATCAAGAAGAACCGGTCCCAAACAAAACTAGAAGCTAACAAGAGAGTCCTCAACTAATCCCCAGCCCTTCTGAAATATTAGAAAGATAAACATCAAACAGGTAACAAAGTAAAAGAATATCAGAATGTGGGAAATGCTATCATCCATGACAAGATGGTGATATAAGCAAGAAATTATAAGTACTGAGCTTCAGGAGCTGGTTGTTACAGTAGCAAAAGTTAATATACATAGTATAGTCCATAGCTCAACAATGAGCAGTATTTACATAGTATAATAAGCACCAATCTAATATTCAATCAGAAAGCTGAAATTTAAAGTTGTGTTATAACTATATTAAGAGGGCAGAGAAAGACAGAGGAAGATGATTACAGCAGGTAAGTATAAATATAAAACAAAGAACTCAAAAAGACAAAAGTATATCAGTTAGCATAATATATGTAAGTTACAAAAGAAGCAATTAAAAGCATTCAAAGTTTTTGCTTCAAGTAAGCTAGAATTAAATGTAGTATTGTAATTTACACTTTCAATTCCGGAAGTCATGGACAACCCAGAACAGGGAAGATGATGCTTCCTAAAGGTGAGACATTATCAAAGACTGTCCTGCATACAGAGCTTACTTACATACAAATTACTATCGCACACCCAACAGACCACCTGTGAACACTGTCTTCCTAACAACTATCACAAGTTAGCCATCTCGAGTTAGATTCCCCTTTTATTACTTTGTTAGTACAAGGATAGTTAGTACAAGGACAGGGCCTTGTACACGCTAGATAAACACTATACAGCGGAACACACCACACCCCCAGGCTCCCTGTGAACATTTCCATGTTCATCCACTGAACCATAAAATAACAGTAAGCCATTAAAAGTTAACTAGTAAATTATACTCTTTTCTTACCTATAATTCAACTGCTCAGTATATAGCAGCTTTATACATAGGAATAAAATACAAAGTAAGATAGTCTACAAAATAATTTAGTACAGAGTCCATTTAAATAGTGGGCCAGCATTTAAATTACTAGGCTAATTAAAATTCTGCAACAGAATTCCAAAAATATATTTCTGTACAAAAACACACATACCAATATGCTTTGACAGTGTAACAGAAGACATTATAATGTGAGACTGCTGTCACCCTTAAGCCTCACTCACCAGGCCCGATGGTCTCCTTCCCTCTCCTTTTAGTACAGAAAATGGAAGTTAGCTGGCTGCAGCGTGTCTCAGCTTCTAACTTTTACAATGTAACAGCGCAGTGGGAACAGTTTCTTCCCTCAGGATGCCGTTCTCTGAGATGCCCTTACCACACACTACTTGAATTGCAGCTGAGAGTCGTAGCAGTTAGAAACATTTGGGTGGAACAAGAAAGTTAAGACCCAGCCCCAAACATCCATCCAGCAGAAATGGAGATAATGGAGCTGGTTTTCCTACCTCTTCATCTTTCACGTTCACTTCCACAGTTTTCGATTTGATGGCTTTGGTTATACGGTCAATGTTGTTTTCCCTGCAGTAATCAAATATATTTTTGTCTTCTTCCCTAATTAGAGTAAAAAGAAAAAGCTGTTTGTCTTACAAGATAAAACACAAAAGTTAAATAGTTTTATCATAACTTATTTGTTGCTGACAGACATTAATAGACTTAAAGAGGCAGGAAAAGTAGTAGACTTCGGACGGACATAACATGTACAGTGTTTTAAAGACCAAAGCAACTACGGCCCTCACAGGCAAGCCTTTATGAGCTCTGCGAGTTTCACAGCACGGCAGCAGCACGCCTCACCGTGGGTTTTTCTACCCTGCCCCAGTCACTTGCCTATACCGGTAACACATTCCTGTGACTCGGGATTTCAATTAGAGCACTGCAGTAACATGGCAATTTGGGGAGAACAAAAGCTAGGAGAAATGCTATTCTAAATATATTGTATGAGAAAACTCAATCTTTCTTGGGGGAGCTTTTATGTGTGTAATATGTGTTCACGCATGTGTGTGTGTGTTCACAATGTGTGGGCACACTGCAGGTGTGAAGGTGGGTGTGCGTGTGCGGATGTCCTTCTTGACTGTTCTAATTTACATGAGGCAGGGTCACTTGCTGAGCCCAGAGCTCACCAATTCCATACTGTCTAGTAGGCCAGCTTGAGTCTCTGCCTCTTGAGTTCTGGGATTACAGCCACACCTGCCCTAGACTTTGGAGGCTGAAATCCAACCTCCATGCTGGTGAGGCAAGCACTTTCTCCACTGACACATCTTCCTAGTCTTTAATCTTAATACAACAACCTCACCTTATAGGCAAAGGGAGGTTAAATACAACTGATACCACATTTATTGAATGTAGAACAAAACAAAAACCAAACAAGCAAAAAACAAAGCTATGGGGCTAGAGAGATGGCTCAACAGTTAAGACTGCATACTGATAGCTCTTGCAGAGGATCCAAGTTCAGTATTGAAAAAAAAATTTTTTATAACTAGAATTCAAGCATGTCATCTGATTTTGCATACAGTACACTTTCTATTATGTCACGTGCCTTCACCAGTCAGTCACAGTCCACCAGAATTTAGAGCAGATGCTTTTAGCATGAGGTCCATGCGCTCTCATAAAAGTGGGGTGGATTGACGGCTCAGCAGGTAAGAATACTGACTGATCTTCCAGCGGACCTAGGCTCAATTCCCAGCACCTACATAAGTGGCTCACAACTGTGATTCCAGTCCTAGAGAATCCAATGCCCTCTTCTGACTTCTGTGGGCGACTGCATGCATATGATGCAGACACACAGTGAGACAAACACATACACATAAAATAAAAATAAATAAAACCTCAAAAATTACATAAAATTATCTCTGTAACAGATTTTTTGCATTTTCTGGATCACTGACTCATAAAATGGCAATAGGAAATATAGAATATGAAAGTGAAAGTCTCTAATATGTAGATTAAACTTTATGGATACCTTTTATAGTCACCAAATTAAATTAATTTAATGTTTTTGTTTCTGTTTTTGGTTTTTTTGAGACAGGGTTTCTTGGTGTAGCCCTGGGCTGTCCTGGAACTCACTTTTTGATCAGGCTGGCCTTGAAACTCAGAGATCCAACTCCCTCTGTCTCCTGTGCTGGGATTAAAGGTGTGTGTACCACCACTGTCCGGCTATTAATGTGTTTTATTATTTTCAAGACCTTATCTATTTGTTTAAAAAAAAACCCTCAAAACCCATTAGAGTCTGTCCACCCTAAAAGACAACCTACAACAACTGATGTGGAGTGAGGTTACTGCACTCAGAGCTGACTATCTTAAAACACACTACTTGGCATCAACCATGCAAAGCCTTTCTGGAACATCCAATGTTTTACTGAGTACTGACCAAACAAAAGCCAAGGTTTTGTCAATAGGAGGTACAAGGCTAAACAGGACAGTCTGCATTTAATACAGGTGCTACACTGGGATGAACAAGTCTAAACTTTATTAATGTGGGGCAGAAGCTGGCCTGGGGAAGACTAAAGAAGAAGAGAGGGAATGGCGTGCTTCCAGCTAGAGAGAGCGAGCTCAGTCTGAAGGAAGAAATCACGTCTTGTTTCAAAGAAATGAAAGCGTCCTTTAGATCCCTGACGAAAATGAAAAACTGAGGTCAAACCCTATAAAAGTCTGATTTTTAAAACTAGGGCTGCAAACACTACTATGTTAGGCATAATTAGCTTCCTATGTCAACACCATTTCTGTTAAAACGTACATTTCTATTTCTAATTTGGGAATAACAGAGACCCTTGGAATTCAAGAGGCAACAATCTCAACTGGGAAAGAAAAGAATTGTCATCTTAAGTCATAACAAAAAATACTCTCTGAAGCAACTGTTTTACTTGGAAAATAATGGAGAGTTGGTGAGGCACAGAAAGGAAAACTGGAGGACGCTTGGGCCACCCCTACCTGCTACTCAAAAGCTATGCAGAGGTGAGACGGCGTTATTAGGTCTCCCTTCAAAATGCATGTCTCCAGTGCACAATCACACCTGCACACTTGCACCTAAGCACTAAGAACAAGCACAAGAGATACTGAATTGTTTATCTTGCCTAATATATTTGTACTGTTTCTTAAACAAATTACCTATATCAATTATTTTGCTTTGGTATGTAGAATCTAAAGAGCAGTAGGCATTTTAAAAATCTAATGCAGGTTTGTAATATGCAGTTTTTACTAATAAGCAGGTAAGGCAGAGGTATCTAAAATAACACTACAGGGTAAGGCATAACATGATTTAAATTAGATAGTAAAAAGCTTAATAAAAGCATTGCTAATGTGCTATAAATCGAGTGTCCAATATTAAAAAATTAAGGATACTTTTGGTTTTACTTATTAAATATATCCATATATCAATTTTCACACCAAAATACTATTTAATTTACTGGTGAACAAATCAAGCCATTTTCCCAACCCCAACCACTTTGATTCCTGACACAGGATCTCACTATGTGGCTCAGGCTAGCTTCAAATCTGCAATCCTCCTGCCTCAGCCGTCTAAGAACTAAATTACAAGTATGTGCTACCATGTCTGTCAGATACAAACCAAGCTTTCTTTCTCCCACTGCAATGCCCTGTGAAGTCCTCCAAAACAATCATTCTCTCTCAGTCCTACTCATCTTAAATGAGACTGCATGTGAGGTGATTCTAAGTAATACAACGTAGATCTTAAGAATATTAGTACATTTTCTGATTGACCTCCCTTTCTCTTAACATTTTTTTTCAGTAAAAATAAATTTATCTCCCTTTCTCCTCTTTGGCAAATGAGTTTTTTCCTAGCACAAGACAGAAAGTCTCTTCTAAGATCACTCCAAAGGTAGGGATACACCCTAATGGGAAAGAGGAATGGTGTTAAAACATGGCTGCTGTTATGGTTTGATATGCAGTATTCCCAATAGACTCTAGGGTTGAAGGCTTGGTTTCTGGATGGTAAAGGTCTTGAGAGGGGTTTGGATCATGAGGGAACTATCTTTATCAGTGGATTGACCATTTATGAGTTCAAACAGGATGGACTATTAAGAGGCAGGGCCTCCTAGGAAGAACTTGGAAGAGAATGATGTCTTCGGATGGAGAGGAGGATGTCTTTGAAGGATAGATTTTGTCCCTGGATCTGGCCTCTCTCCCCCTTCCTGGCTGCTGGGAGGTAAACAGCATCTGTGACACACATTCCTGCTGTCATGATTTTTCAGCTTCAGGCCTATAACAATGGAGCAAGCTGATCACGGACTGAAGCCTCTGAAAGTAATGAAAATAAACCTTGGCTACTTTAACTGCACTTACTTCAGGTATCTTGTTACAGCAATGGGAAGCTGATTAACATAGCTGTTTCATCTAACTACAAGACAGTCTCCCTCATTCCTAACCCTGCTATCTATGCTGTCCTCAGAAAGGCTCTTTCTACCAGAAGGATACTTTCAGGTATGCTTCGCAGTGAGACACACGAAGTCCATGTAACTCCTATTTCATCTATCTCGTACATGATAGCTCAGAAATCTAGTCTTCAGCAAACGCTTCACCTTAGTTCACAATACTTATTAAGCAACTTGGATACTGATATTCCAGTAAATAGATAAAGGAAGATATTTAGGAAATTAAAACCCAAAGAAAGTAAGACTACATCCATCCAAAAAGATACAAACACCATAAATTCCTCAAAGATGCCGGGCAGTGGTGGGGCATGTCTTTAGTCCCAGCACTTGGGAGGCAGAAGCAGGTAGATCTCCATGAGTTTGAGGCCAGCCTGGTCTACAGAGTGAGATCCAGGACAGACTCCAAAGCTACAGAGAAATCCTGTCTTGAAAAACAACAACAACAAAATCCTCAAAGAAGGGGCCAGGGAGCATGCAAAGAGTTCAAAGGGGATGTTCCAGTTGGTCATTTAAGGGAGACTAGCCCCAGCTTCCCCTCCCGAGCAAGCACCTCCCTCCTGTGCTTGCCTGCCCATAGGGCATCCCATGCTAAGGATTTCACCACTCTCCTCCTTCTGTGTTATCTTCAAACATTCTCCTCTTGGTTTATAAAAGTATTCGCCTCTGGCATTACACACATCTCCAAGAAATATAACCAAAAGATTTGACCAAGATGTAGCAAATGACTATTAATTCAACTAACCTTTTACTCCTTTGCTTAAAAAAAATTGATATACTAAGACAGTTTTATCAAAATACTTCATTAGGGTGCTGTGTCCCAAGAAACAAAAATCCTTGCTATTAAATTAAGAACATAGTTTTGGTGAATCCTGGTATTAGGACACCACTCATTACTGATGGTAGGAATGAAAGAAATGAAACAAAACGGACAACAGACTTGATGTTGAATGCTGTTCTCTCAAACACAAAACATGACTTGGGTCTGAGGTGTAGTTCAGTGGTGAGCACTTGTCAAGAATCCAGAGGTCCTGATGAATACCCAGCATAGCTAACATTTTAACTATCCCTCAAAGCCCATTCATCTTATTCAGAGATATTTCCATTGAGCTTTTACTTATGGACAGTTAATTATTTAACAAAATGTATAATGCATGTTATTTTAATCAAATGTACAGAAATAATATTATAAAGGTAGCTCAAATAAGAAAAATGCTTAAAACACCTATGTCATAGAAAAAACAATTTAAAAAATTTCAAATTATGTACACATTTTTGTTGTAGAGAACTATATATGATAGATTGATGACTACATTTAGAAACATACTGCTTCTAAATGAAAATGGAAGAGAAAAATAAGAAAAATGATGTAAATGTTCTTTACAGAGAGCTCACTCATATTCTTTTTAATTAAGATAAGAACATTATTTTAACATTTTGGGGCAACTGAAGAGTCACGCATTTGAAAACTATGATCCTATGTACCTTTTTCCAATTTTTTTCAATGATAAGTTGTGCATTTTTTAATGGATTATCATTACCTTATTTAAATTTCATTAGGGCACATTTTTGAAGTGAAGTTTATATTAAAATTGCATATTTATAAAAAGTAAAATAATACCTTTTGCAATGACTAAACAATGAAAATGTTTCTTAGGCACTATAAAAAGATGCTTTCATACCACTGCTCTGTCCCAATATTCTATGCAGCAGTGGTCAAAAGCCAGGAGTCAGCTACTCAAAGAATATCCATAATGTATAAGGAACTCTTGGGTAAACTGGGGACAAGGGGAGGGGACAGGAGATGAGAACATGAGAGAACGGAATGGTCAAGGTGGAAGAGGGACGGAGTGGGAGAGTAATGAAAGACAGATCTTGATTGAGAGAGCCACTATAGGGAGATACCTGATGCTAGGAAAATTCCCAAGAATCTACAAGGATGATCCCAGCTAAGGCTCCTAGCAACAGTGGAGAGGGTGCCCGAACTGGCCTTCCTCTGTAACTAGATTGGTGAATACCCCAACTAGCATCATAGAGCCTTCATCCAGCAACTGGTGGAACCAGATGCAGAGATCCACAACCAAGAAACAGCCCGATCTCCAGGAATCCAAGGGAGGGAGGAGGAAACATATGAACAAGGGAGGTCAAGATCATGATGGGGAAATCTACAGAGACAGCTGAACCAAGTTCATGATGGGGAAATCTACAGAGACAGCTGAACCAAGTTCATGATGGGGAAATCTACAGAGACAGCTGAACCAAGTTCATGATGGGGAAATCTATGGAGACAGCTGAACCAAGTTCTTAGGAACTCATGAACTCAAGACAACAGCTGTGGAGTCTCCATGGCACTGAAGTAGGCCCCTCCATAAGTGGGAGGCAGTGGTGAAGCTTGGACATAGAGGGGCCCTGGCAGTAGGACCAGGATCTGTCCCTGGTGCACGAGCTAGCCTGTTGGAGCCCATTCCCGATGGTGGGAGGCCATGCTCAGTCTAATGCAGGGGAAGGGTATTGGTCCTGCCCCAATTTACTGTGGCAGACTTTGTTGACTCACTGGGAGGAGTGGATGACAAGTGGGCTGGGGTGGGGGGAAGGCAAGGAGGAGCAGGAGGAGGAGTGGGAGAGAAAACTGTGGTTAGAATACAAAATGAAATTTTAAAAAATAAATAAAAATGTTTAGAAAGCCTCCAACAACAACAAACAAAAACAAAAAAACCAAATAAAAACTACCTCAATGGCAAGAAAACAAATACCCTGATTTAAAAATGAAAAAGGTTCTGAAGAGACAATTCTCCAAAAGAGAGGGGAAGGGGAGATGGATGGCCTGCAGCTATAAAAACATTTAGGATTGCTAATCAGAAGAGAACTGTACATTAACGGCACAATGAGAGTCATCTCTTACCTACTAGACTAGTTAATCCTAAGAAGTGACATGCTGACAAGTGCTGGTGAACAGGGAGGAAAAGGGCCCTTGTAGGCTGTTAATCATAAAGCATTTTGAAAAACTACTCAAGTAGCTGAAAAAACAAATATGGAGCTCATGTTTTCCAGCAATGTACTTCTGGGTATACAGCTAAAGGAGCTGAAATCAATACTGGGAGGAAATATTTGCATTTATATCCACAATATTTAAATAGCTTAGACATGGAAGCAACCCGTGCCTATCAAGATGGGTGAAGAAAACATGACAAAACTGCAACAAAAGAAGGCGATTCTATTATCTGACAGCACAGGTGGAGCTAGAGGGAATTTTTAGTGAGAATAGCCCAAACAGTCTAATATAGCTGAATGTATGGCTCCCAGTTGGTAGAACTGGCTGGGAAGGATTAGGAGGTACAGCCTTGTTGAGGAAGGTATTTCACAAGGATGACCTTTGAGACTTCAAAACCCCACATCACTCCAGTTAGCTCTTTCTCCCTTCTGGTTGTTTCAATATGTAAGCACTCGGCTAATGCTCCAGTCATGCTTGCCTGACTGTTGCCATGCTTTCCGCCATGATGGTCATGGACTCACCCTCTGAAACTGTAAGCTGATGTGGGATGCACTTCTGTGTATGTGTTGCTTTTATTGGCTGATGAATAAAGCTTTTTCGGCCAATGGCTTAACAGACAGAGTAAAGCCAGGTGGGAAATCTGAGAGAGAAAGAAGGTGGAATCAGGGAGATGCCATGTAGCTGCCGAAGGAAAAGGACATGCAGAACCTTACTGGTAGGAGTGATGATACACAGATGAACAGAAATGGGTTAATTTAAGATGTAAGGGCTAGCTAGAAATACCCCTAAGCTACTGGTCAAACAATGTTGCAATTAATATAGTTTGTGTGTGATTATTTGGGTCTGGGCAGCCGGGAAACAAACGAGCAGCCTCCGCTTACAGTAAGCCCAAATTGAATGTGCTTACAAGTTGTCTTGGTCATGGTGTTTCTTCACAGTGACAGAGAAGTAACTAAGACACCATGCTTAGTGAAAGAAGTCAAGCACAGAAAGACCTTGCTTTTAAGTGGAATTGTAAAGAGTAAATTTCACAGAAATACAGTAAGAAGAGTGGGTACCAAAGACTGGAAGAGGGAGGGAGGGTCGGAAAGGAAGATGTTGGTCAAAGCAACGAAGTTTCAGTTACACTGGAGGAACACATTTCAGTGACCACAGTTACATAAGCTCTTATGATTTATAAAATCAGGACAATTTTAAGTTTATACCCCAAAAGGTGATAAATCTGTGAGGCGACCAGGACATTAACTTGCTTGACTCTTTCTATAATGTAAATACAAATCAAGATAACACAGTGCACCCACAGACATACATACATGACTTTTTGTGAATTTAAAATAAAAATAAAAATAAGGATGGTCAAAGAAAGCATTAGAAGGTGAGCTTGCGAATGACATCACATTATACAAAGGACTCGGTAAAATAAACAGACTGGCTGAACAAAGGAAAGATGCTCAGGTAAACAAATTGTAAGCAACTGCCTGTGGCAGGGTGTTCAGAGGGAACTGTAGAGGAGCGGAGCAGACAGGACAGCGCATCACAAAGAGCCCTGCTCGTGCTGGCAACGCAGCAAGTTAGTTAGAGAACAAAAATGGCCTGCTCTCGGGGTCAGGGGTCAAGAAAAACAACACTGTCCTTCTAGACAAGTGAGCTGAGTACTAATGGAAGGGAAGAATGTCTCATATATGTCTCCGAAGACTCTTGCTTTAGATACTTTACCTCCTGTGTTAAAAAAATAAAAAAGTAAAACATGGTAGCGCACCCCTTTAATCCCAGCACCCATCAGGAGGCACAGGTAGGTGTATCTCTGTGAGTTCAAGGTCAGCCTGGTCTACAAGAGCTAGTTCCAGAAACTACAGAGAATTTTGTCTCAAAAAAAATTAATAAATAAAGCAAAGCAAAATAAACAAACAAAAAACCCACAGCCAAAAAGTAATAACAGGAAATATTTATGAACAAGACTCATCTTAATTTTACTCACAGCTGTTTCTTTGAAAGAAGAGTGTGGTCAGTGGTTTCTAGTAAAGCTGGTCAGATACAGTCAACTCCTAACTCAAGGGTTAATTTAGTATATTAAAAGTTTTAGCTTCAGCCTTTGATCCCAGCACTCAAGAGGCAGCGTCAGGTGGATCTCTATGAATTCAAGGTCTACAGAGTGAGTTCCGTGACAGCTAGAAAAAGTAATTATTGGCTCTATTTAATATGTAATTAAAATCTTAGATGTTAATTTCCCCTTATAGATCACTGGCTGTGAGTCTCAATTTTACCAATTGTGAGCCTCAGGAGAATCCTGCAAGTCACAGCTCCTTTACGAAACACTTTGTTATAAGACCAACAGGCAAAGATCCGGTAGAGGCAAACACTGTTTGAACAGCGATCACATTTAAGGAATACTGCCCTAAGATTAAAGCACTTACAAACTATCTGGATTTCTGTAGTTTACTCTTAAAATAACTCTTGAACCCTTCCTGTCAAACAGACATGTAGAATTGTCTACTGACACACTGGAGAGTTACTTAGCTGTGACTTTATACAGACCCCGACTGCTGAAGAGCTACTCCGCCTTTTAGACTCTGCCTAGCTCGTAACAAATTTGAAGGAAAACTGCTGATGCTTTAAATGTCTCCATGAAAAAAAAAATGCCTAATTCTGATCGATCCCTGGAAAATCAGTGCCCACACCAGAAAAATTCACACACCTGCTTTGCTAAAAGACTTCTCCACAGGGCCAGTTAACATTCCCAACCATTAAACTGAGTCTAAAATCAATAAAACAATCCAAAGGAAGCATCATCAGTATTGTGATAAATGAGAGACTAGAGTCAAACTTTATCAGGGAAGTACATTCTTATGAACGCTGAAAGGAAAGGGTATTGAATTTTTTTAACTGAAGATATTATACTAATACAATAGCAACTATCAAACTCTTTTTCATTAATTAGAAATTATGCTGTCTCTTCAAACATTTCAGTGAGGCACAGTAATTGAAAGAGTACTAACCATATTGACCTTGGGCAAGAAATCTAACCTTATATGTTTGTCCTCATCTGGAATACAGGGATACCACTAACATCTACATTTAATAAGATTAAGTGAAATAGCTCATAGAACATAATATGATTATGAGTACAAACAGCTAATGATGATGATTGTCATTATATTAGCTTCATAATATGGCATATCAAGACATAATAGTATACCTCCACTTAGGAAGCAGAAGCAGGAGGATCAAAAGTTGAAGGCCATCCTGGGCTATGTCAGACCCTGTCTAAAAATATATAATAATATAGCAAGTTTTAAGGTGAGGTAATTTATCATACTTGGGCATTATCACTGTTAATCAATCCATCTAACAAATCCTAATTAGAGCTTCAAAAACCTTAAAATAAGGGACCATGATTTGAGCAGAGTGACCAAAGTGTAAGAGGAGGACTATTCTTAGATGAATAGATGGTGAGGGACCTTGTTTCTATTACTTATAATGCATATATTGCCTCTCTTGTTTTTAATTTCCAAAGCTTATTTTGTATGTATGAGTGTTTGTATACATGTATATTCATGTATCATATGTGCAAGGTACTCAGAGGTCAGAAGGAATCAGATCCCTTAGAACTGGGATTGTAAGCCAGCATGTGGGTCCTAGGAATCAAACCTGGAACCTCTAAAAGATCAGTCAGTGCTCTTGGCTGCTAAGCTTTCTTCCCAGCCTCAACATATCTTCTCTTAATATTGTAATGGAGAAACTATATTTAAAACTTACACACACATATGCATACTTTGATACACAAGCACATATACCCACAGGAAACTTTGTAAACAAGTGTTAGCATTTCATAATCACTACCTGAAGATGAGGGGAGGAGAGTACAAAGTGGGGGGAAGGAAGGGAATAAAGAAAGGGAGCTAAAAGGATGGATGGTGAATCTGGTTAGTGAATAACTCCTTTTCTAAAGGGTTGTTGATCTGCAAACAGGTGGATCTGCCTATATGCTTGGTTGGCATCATGGCACTGAGCACACAGGAGCTAAATGAAGCGCATTAGAAAAGGGCGAATATGAGAGCCAGAAGACTGATACAACACTTACTGTTTATGTCAAGACCTGCCTGTCCCCAGGGACCCATTTTCACATAATCTATAATTATCTCTTTGCTTTAATCGCCTTGTCATTCCTGAGGCTCTCATGGGCACTGGAAGAGGAAAAGCTCATTAACTAAACCTTTTCTCCTCTCTCCAGCCACCCATGGCTTTTAATTGCTTGGTGTGTTATTATCTGGGAGTGCAACTGGGATCATTTTCATAAGAAAGGGAGGTAGGGAGCAGGAAGGGAGCCATAAGTCCCTGAGGTATGCACCACAGACAAACCTTTGCTTTCTCAATTATTTATGCCAGCTGAGGTTTTACAGGCTGAATAAATCCATAGCTCAAGTTCATTCTGAGCAGTCAGATCCTCACGAGAGAGTTGCCCATTTGCCTGCACACACTTGTGTATCCTCAACAACCAGACTGTAACAAGACATATGTCATCTAATTTATCACCGATCACCAAAGTGTTAACACCGTGTTGATCACAGGCAGCAGTGAAATAGAGAAGGATTACACCAACCAGCCAAACAGAGGCTCTTAGGGCTAAGAACGGTGTGTCTCATGACTTAGCCTGATGACAGCAACAGAACCCAAATACCCCATCTTTAAAACATAAACTATGTTTTTAATAGAGTCCTTAAACAGACTTGCCAAAACCAGGTTACAATGTGAGGCTTTGCATGAAACCCTAAGTAAAATTTTATACCATCAGATGTTACAAATAGCAATAAAACCACTCCATGCTGCCACTTTTTATCCAATTACATACTGCTTTTAACAATTCACAGTGGTTTCCTTATGAGTGTCAAGCTTTCTATGCTTTCATTCAAGTTTTTATTCTGACCAAGAAAACAATGCACAAAGCTTTGTTTTGATTTTCATCTTAGTTTTTACCTACATTCTTCCTCTTTATAATCAACACTAAAGAGCAGCCAGTAACCAATGAAAAGTCATTTTTCAAAATAACCTCAAAATGTTATTACTGCTTAAAAACTGAAACTTATAAGTCAACAATGAAAACATCTCTTTGAAATTCTACGAGCTTTTTGGTCTGACCACAGCAGTGACCTCTGGTATTTTCTGCCAAGACACTTCATTTGTCTCACAGAACAACTAATCAATTCCAGAGCCCATCAATCATTTCATCTGTACACTAGACTGGCTTTGCTTAGAGAAGGTCCAGATGGCTGCCTGGGTAAGTGGAATTAAAATTCTAGCAGATTATAAGGTATAAAACTACAAAATATAACTGAGAAGCTCAAACCTCATTGCAGGATAGAGTGGGCATTACACCCTTCACTTATTCTACTTTTAATTCTTAACCTAATTTCTCAATGTACATATTGATGTCTAGAGCAAATCCAGCAGAAACATGACAAAGTTTATATATCAGAGTACTCAAAAATAAGCTGCAAAAGCTGAGTGTGGTGGCGCACGCCTTTAATCCCAGCTCTTGGGAGGCAGAGGCAGGCGGATCTCTGTGAGTTTGAGACCATCTTGGTCTACAAAGTGAGTTCCAGGACAACTATGGATACACAGAAAAACCCTGTCTTAAAACACCAAAACCAAAACATTCTATAAAAGACATTGTTTTATATCCTTTTGAAAAATCAATGATTATCATATCAGTTGAACATAATTCTGTCAAGAATTTGTAATTAACATCAGTTAAAGCACAAATTGACTTAGAAAAGTAACAGTACCATATATTACCCAAAATTATTAGGATTAAATTTATTATAATGGAATTGTAACACTAGTAAAATGAATTTTCCCATTGTAAGCATGACTAACTATTGGTTTCCACATCCACTGTAGCAGTAAGAGAACAGTAAGAGAATTACTATGGTTGTAAGAGCATAAGGGCTTTCAATACTCTGAGCATTCATGTTTCTCTCTGTATATATACTGTGGCACACATGCCAAACCTCCCATACATACAATAAATAAACATATGATAAAATTAGAACTAGCATAAAAAGATCAATATTTAGATGACTCGGTGAACTAAGGTCAAGTCTAACTACGTTTACCTCTAGCACAATATTTTGCTCAATAATATTTATTACATATAGATGAAAATGCCAAAAGTACTAAGAAAAATCATGTGTGGCATATACCTGTGATCCTAGCACTCAGGAAACAGAGGCAAGAAAGTGAGGAGTTTAAGTTTAAGGTCATCCTCAGCTACGTAGTGAGTTCAAGGCTGACCTTGACCAAATGAGACCATCTTAAAGAAAACAAAACAAAAACAAACAAACTAACAAAACAAGAACAAAGAAAAAAGTACTAAGAGTAGCCGGGCATGGAGGTGCACACCTTTAATCCCCATACTAGTGAGGCAGAGGTGGGTAGATCTCCCTGAGTTCGAGGTCAGTCTGTTCTACATAGTAAGTTTTAGGACAGCAGGAGCTACAAAATAGAGAGATCCTGTCTCAAACAAACAATAATGATTCTTTTCCTGACTTACACACAGTGTGAAAAGAAAAGGATTAAAATATTTTTATACAGCACAAAAACTAACAGCTCTGTTAAATAATACATTCATTAAAATTTTGTTTAAAAAATAGTTAACACAAAGGTTGGATAGGGGAGCAGGGAAACTCATATCTTAGTTAAGGGAGCCACCTAAGGGTTGGCAAGAGACTTGAACTGGGAATGGCTACCAGGTGCCCAGGGCAATGTCCCCAGTTAGTTCCTTGGGGCACCTGAGGATAGGGAACCTGAAATGAACCTATCCTATAACCATACTGATGAATATCTTGCATATCACCATAGAACCTTCATCTAGCAATGGATGGAGATAGAGACAGAGACCCACACTGGAGCACCAGACTGAGTTCCCAAGGTCCTAATGAGGAGCAGAAGGAGGGAGAACATGAACAAGGAAGTCAGGACCATGAAGGGTGCACCCACCCACTGAGATAGTGGGGCCGATCTATTGGGAGCCCACCAAGGCCAGCTGGACTGTGACTGAAAAAGCATGGGATAAAACCGGACTCTCTGAACATGGTGGACAATGAGCGCTGACGAGAGGCCAAGGAGAATGGCACAGGGTTTTGATCCTACTTCATGTTCTGGCTTTTAGGGAGCCTAGACAGTTTGGATGTTCACCTTCCCAGACCTGGATGGAGGGGGAAGGACCTTGGACTTTCCACAGGGCAGGGAACCCTGACTGCTCTTGGGACTGGAGAGGGAGGAGAAAAGGAGTGGGGGGAGGGGGAGAGGGGCGGGAGGAGGGGGAGGGAAATGGGAGGCGGGGAGGAAGCGGGGAAAATTTTTTTTTTCAATAAAAAAAAAATAGTTAACACATTTGCTGTGCAGGCTTGCCAACCTTAGTCTGGATTCCCAGAATCCAAGTAAGAGAATAACTGAGTCAGGTGTGGTGGTGCATGCCTTTAATCCCAATCCCAGCACTTGGGAGGCAGAGGCAGGCGGATCTCTGTGACTTTGAGACCAACCTGGTCTACAGAGTGAGTTCCAGAACAGCCAGGGCTACATAGAGAAATTCTGTCTCAAAAAAAAAAAAAGAACAAATGAACAAAGGCAAGAAGGGAAGAGGAAGGAAAAATGTTTTACAAATTGTTTATTTTCAGGTTAAAATACATATATACCATATATACTTATGTGCACACATAATGCATACATATGCATGTATGTATATATATGCTATAGTCAAAGAACAGAAGAGAAATTACCTGATTGTTTCTTCATGATATAGAGAACTAACGACTGGCCCACCAAAACCACTATTGGCTTCTTTTCCTTTCTTCTCTGATACCTGTGGAAGAAAAGGAGAAGATGGAAAAAGATGTATGGACTAAAGCAACATGTATTTAAAATTTATCAACTTGTTAAGGAACACCAAAATTAAGCTGGGGGGTGGTGGCGCACGCCTTTAATCCTGGCACTCGTGAGACAGAAGCAGGTGGATCTCTGTGAGTTTGAGGCCAGCCTGGTCTACAGAGTGAGTTCCAGGACAGAGATACCCTATCTCAAACCCCCACTCCCCCAAAAAAGACAAGACAGACAGACAAAGATTTTATTCTCAACCAATTCTTCAGAGTGTTAGTAATAATTTTAAGGTAATTAATAAAATCAAACTGATGGCCATTCTCATGCTTCAGCCTCTTCAGTTCTGGGATTATAGTTGCCATATCAGTCTGAGAATGCTTTCCTTTATACAAGAAAAAGTGAAAGTAAGAATTTAATCAATCCTCTTATATTTTAAATTTCGACACCATTGATAGGATAAAGTTGGAACAAACATGGCGTTTAAGAAGTGCAACTGGAGTTGGAGAGATGTCTCAGAAGTTAAAAGCATCTGATGTGCTTCTAGGAGGCAGGTTTAGCTCCCAGCACCCACATGGTGACTCACATGTAACAGCAACTTTAGTTAGAGGGAATCCAACATCCTCTTCTAACCACTACAGACACTGGGCACACACGTGGTACTAGACAAGCCAAAACACCCATATTATAAAATAAATAAATAAAAGAAATGCAAACTTAAAGAAAACTAAAGAAGGAAGAAGGGGAAGAGGGTGTGAGAACCAACCCAAGTATTGAGCCTCTTAGAAAAAAACAATTCCTAGAGTTGTAAGCCTAGATAACCTTTGGTTTGACAGCTTTTTTAATTATAAAAGTAAAAGTATGATTCATAAAGAAAAAAGTTAGGGGCTGGAAAGATGGCTCAGAGGTTAAGAGCACTGGCTGCTCTTCCAGAGGTCCTGAGTTCAATTCCTAGTAATCACATCATGGTTTACTACCATCTGTAATGAGATCTCGCACCCTCTTCTGGCCTACAGGCATACATGCAGACAGAACACTGTATACATAATAAATAAATTAAAAAATCTTTTTTAAAAAAGAAAAAAGTTAGTAGTCTTTATTAAGGTCTAAGAACTTGTACAATGAAGCTTCAAACAAGAAAATCTTGGCAAAGCACCTATCAATGAAGTCCATTATCTAAATGTTCAAATAGTTATTAAAAGCCAATAATAAGGAAGCAAATTATGATAAAGATTTGAACAGACATCATTTCTATAATATCCCATGCCGGCAGTGCTGCTCTCTAAGGCTGGGCAACCTTAGGAGGCGGCCCTGGCTGGTGTAGGAGGGTCACTGGAGCAGCTTCCATGCTGCGTGGTCTGTCTGCAATGTGTGTGGAGCTTCTTCACCACACACACACACACACACACACACACACACACACACACAGCCACTCCTGTGCCTGTCTGCACCATCTGAAACTAGAACCCAAATAAACCTCTCCCCTCTGGTGGCTTCAGTCAGGTGTTTTGTCACAGGATGAGAAAGGTAACTAATACACTGTACCAAAGAGAATCTACAAATGGCAAATAAGTCAATGAAAAATGCCTCATATTAAGCATATTGGAGGTCCACACTTATTAGAACAGCTGAAGTTCAGCAAGTCGTCCAGGAGAGGAATGGATTAAAGTGGTTTACCTTTTGATATTTTCAAATATAAGATCAAATCAGTTCTGAATACAGATAGTGTTACTTCTGCGTTTTCAGTTTGTGTGACTTACTCTTTTTCTTGTTGAAGGTCAGCAGGACTTATGGTAGGGTGGTGACAAAGGCAGTCTTCCTTCTTACTGATCACAAGGGAGAGTGTCCATCTTTACCATGGAGATGCAATATCCTTTTTATTTTTTAATAAATGTTCACGATCATATTATAAACTGATGGAGGAAGGTCATTGGTTAAATAATAAAGAAACTGCTTGGCCCTCATAGGTTAGAACATAGGTGGGTGGAGTAAACAGAACAGAATGCTGGGAGGAACAGGAAGTGAGCTCAGACTCGATAGCTCTCCTCTCTGGGCAGACGCGATGAAGCTCCGACCCAGGATGGACGTAGGCTAGAATCTTCCCGGTAAGCGCACCTTGGGGTGCTACACACATGAATAAAAATGGGCCAAGCAGTGTTTAAAAGAATACAATTTGTGTGTTGTTATTTCGGGGCATAAGCTAGCAAGGCAACCAGGGGCTGGGGCGGCAGGAACATAGCCCGCAGCTCCCCACTACAAAATGGCACCCGACGTGATAGCAGCAATTTCTTGGGTCTGCTCTGCTTGCTAGAGGCAAGCAAGCGCTCTCATCTAAGAGAGGCTTCCTGACTCAGCTTTAGCTGCAAAGCTTGCAGTTCTTTTAAGAGGTCCTGCCATGAAATACTTAAATGATATTGATAAAAGCTGACTGCATGCTTGTTTGTTTTCAGCCGTAGCAGAAAAAAAGTTGTGTTGTTTTAAAATGCGGGCTTTCTAGGCTGTCCTGCAAGGGCAAACTGACTGTTTGAGGCAGGAGGGCCGACTACAGAGAGAGGACTTGAGTGTTGTCTGTTGCAGCTTGCTTGCAGGCAAGGACCTTGAAACGCCATAGACTTAGATTTGTGGCAATAAAAATGGCTACAGCAGGTATCTCAGCCATGAGGCTGGAAAGCTAAGGAATGGGCTGGATCCAGCTGTCAAAGCCACGGCTTTCGTCCTACTGATATTGCTTGGTAAATTAAAGACTCATGTGGTCAGAAAAAGAGAGATATACAGTAAAGAGAGATTCAAAGACAAAGAAAACTTTAAATGATTTACAGTGTGTTTAAAAATATATGCAGGCTAAAAGTTAAAGTTCTTAAAAGTAAAAAAACAAAAATAAGGAAGTAGTTGGGTGTGGTAGTACAAACCTTTAATCCCAACACTTGGGAGGAAGAGGGAGATTGACCTCTGTGACTTCAAGGTGTGGCAGTACACACCTTTAATCCCAATGCCTGGGAGGCAGAGACAAAAGGATCTCTGAGAGTTCAAGGACAGCCTGGTCTACAGAGTTATTCCAGGACAAAGATACACATAGAATATAAAATAAAAGTAAAAATAGACAAAATAAAGGTTAAAATAAAGCTACACAAAGATGGAAAATACAATGAGAATCTTGATACTATATACTATTGTGCTCTGTTTGAATTGTTTGAATGCTGAGGAAGGAGCAACAGATGCTAAAAGATATTTGTTTATAAATGCTGAACTAATCCAACATAGATATTTTGAAAATACCTTGACTTCAGAATTTGGATCTAAGGATATGATACTTTGGAAAGGAGTTTCTTCTTTTGTTTTCACAGACGATGAGACCCTGTGTATTGCTTCCATCCCAATATGGTATGATAGACCACGCCCTCCTGAAAGGTTGCAGTGAACACCTTCAAAAAATTACTTTGCTCAACTGCTGGCTGAGAGGAAACTAGCACACAGGTTACACCATGAAAGACCTGATTAACAGCGCCCCCATTCAGCAGGAAGCAGTTTGGAGAGAAATAACTGCGCCCATATTCCCAAATACTGTTTATAAATGTTCTTTTACATTTAAAGGGGGATATAATATAGGTATGAATAATTTCCATTAGTAAAGATTTTGCTTTATTGATAGAGATTAAGGTCAATTTTGTTATATGTATAAGTATTTCTGATCTTGATTAAGGTATTTTGATTGTATTGTTCATTTAAAACTGTAATGTATATAGGTTGTTATAGATAATCATAATAGTCAAGTTTGTAGTCATGTTAGTTAAGATTTTCTAGATGTACATAGATATATTTTAGATAGGCATTCTTGATATCTTTCAAAGATATCAAGAATATGGCATTTTAAATGTTTAAATAACTTAGGACTTTTCATTACAATGAGACACTCTGCTCCTGGCAGCACCAATCTACTTCAAGAAGAAGGGGAAGCAGCGGACCCCTGGTCCACGCAGACGAAAGCAGCGGACCCCCCGGCACGCGCAGACGGAAGCGGCGGGTGGGGGATAGTCCAGGCATGAAATAGTGAAGCCCACAATGAGAGCAGATCGCCCCACTACAATTAAATCAAGTAGGTTTTGGGGGGCCTGGCCTGCAGAGAGGGAAGCCTTTTATTGGCAAGGTCCACGGGCGAACGGGGAGCCTGGTCCTGTCCCTGAAGACCTTCCTGAGTGGGGAGAGTGTTCTAGGCCCGCGCCGGGACACAGGAAACGGAGCGGGAGCATTCTCAGACCCCCTTCACTCCCCCGTTAGCCTGCATCTCAACCACAAAGACAGGCATCTACTCAGAGTAAAGGGTTGGGAAAAGGTTTTTCAAGCAAATGGTCCTAAGAAAAAAGCAGGTGTGGCCATACTAATTTCTAACAAAACAGACTTCAAACTAAAATCAATCAGAAGAGATCGAGATGGACACTTTATACTCATAACAGGAACAATTCATTAGGTTGAAGTCTCAATCCTGAATATCTATGCCCCTAATATAAAAGCACCCACTTATGTAAAAGAAATATTACAAAAACTCAAGGCAGACATCAAACCACACACACTAGTAGTAGGAGACTTCAACACACCTCTCTCACCAATAGACAGGTCAATCAGACAGAAACCTAATAGAGAATTAAGAGAATTGTTGGAGGTAATGAATCAAATGGACTTAACTGACATCTATAGAACACTCCACCCAAATAGGAAAGACTATACCTTCTTCTCTGCAGCTCATGGAACCTTCTCGAAAATTGACCACATACTCGGAAACAAAGGAAACCTCCACAGATACAAAAAAATAATATCAGTGTCCACCTGTGTCATATCAGATCACCACGGATTAAAGTTAGAAGGCAACAACAATGCTACCCCCAGAAAGCCGACAAACTCATGGAAACTGAACAGTCAACTACTGAACCACACCTGGGTCAAGGAAGAAATTAAGAAAGAAATTAAAGTCTTCCTTGAATTTAATGAAAATAAAGAGACAACATACTCAAACCTATGGGACACGATGAAAGCAGTGCTCAGAGGAAAGTTCATAGCACTAAGTGCCCACTTAAAGAAAACAGAGAAAGCATACATTGGGGACTTAACAGCACACCTGAAAGCTCTAGGAAAAAAAAGAAGCAGAAGCACCCAGGAAGAGCAGAAGACTGGAAATAATCAAACTGAGGGCGGAAATCAACAAAATAGAAACACAGAAAACAGTCCAAAGAATCAATGAAACAAAAAGTTGGTTCTTGGAAAAAATCAACAAGATCGACAAACCCCTATCCAAACTAATTAAATGACAGAGAGAACACGCAAATAAATAAGATCAGAAATGAAAAGGGGGACATAACCACAGACACAGAGGAAATTCAGAGAATCATTAGATCTTACTACAAAAGCCTGTATGCCACAAAACTGGAAAATGCAAAAGAAATGGACATTTTTTTTGGATAAGTACCATATACCAAAGCTAAACCAAGAACAGGTAAACGATCTAAATAGACCGGTTAGTCGCGAAGAATTAGAAATGGTTATCAAAAATCTCCCTTCCAAAAAAAGCCCAGGACCAGATGGTTTCAATGCAGAATTCTACCAGAACTTCCAAGAAGAGCTAGTACCTATACTTCTTAATGTATTTCACAATAGAGAAACAGAAGAGTCATTGCCAAATTCCTTTTATGAAGCTACAGTTACCCTGATACCAAAACCACACAAAGACCCAACCAAGAAAGAGAATTACAGGCCTATCTCACTCATGAACATCGATGCAAAAATTCTCAATAAAATACTGGCAAACCGAATCCAAGAACACATCAGAAAAATTATCCATTATGATCAAGTAGGCTTCATCCCAGAGATGCAGGGCTGGTTCAACATACGCAAATCTATCAATGTAATCCACCATATAAATAAACTGAAAGAAAAAACCCATATGATCATTTCATTAGATGCCGAAAAAGTATACGACAAAATTCAACACCCCTTTATGATGAAGGTCTTGGAGAGATTAGGGATACAAGGATCATACCTAAATATAATAAAAGCTATTCACAGCAAGCCGACAGCCAACATTAAATTAAACGGAGAAAAACTCAAAGCCATCCCACTAAAATCAGGAACAAGACAAAGATGTCCACTCTCTCCATACCTCTTCAATATAGTGCTTGAAGTTCTAGCAATAGCAATAAGACAACATAAAGGAATCAAGGGGATTCGTATTGGAAAGGAAGAAGTTAAGCTTTCGTTATTTGCACATGATATGATAGTATACATAAACAACCCCAAAAACTCTACCAAAGAACTCCTACAGCTGATAAACACCTTTGGGAATGTGGCAGGATACAAGATCAACTCTAAAAAATCAGTTGCCTTCCTATACACTAAGGATAAGGAAGCAGAGAGGGAAATCAGAGAAACATCACCTTTCACGATAGCCACAAATAGCATAAAATATCTTGGGGTAACTCTAACCAAGGAAGTGAAAGATCTATTTGACAAGAACTTTAAGTCTTTGAAGAAAGAAATCGATGAGGACACCAGAAAATGGAAGGATCTCCCTTGCTCTTGGATTGGGAGGATCAACATAGTAAAAATGGCAATTCTACCAAAAGCAATCTATAGATTCAACCAAATCCCCATCAAAATCCCATCAAAATTCTTCACAGATCTGGAGAAGACAATAATCAACTTTATATGGAAAAACAAAAAACCCAGGATAGCCAAAACAATCTTATACAATAAAGGATTGGCTGGAGGCATTACCATCCCTGACTTCAAACTCTATTACAGAGCTACAGTATTGAAAACAGCTTGGTATTGGCATAGAAACAGAGAAGTCGACCAATGGAATCGAATAGAAGACCCTGGCTTTAACCCACAAACCTATGAACACCTGATTTTTGATAAAGGAGCTAAAAGTATACAATGGAAAAAAGAGAGCATCTTCAACAAATGGTGCTGGCAAAACTGGATGTCAATCTGTAGAAGAATGAAAATAGATCCATATCTATCACCATGCTCAAAACTCAAGTCCAAATGGATTAAAGACCTCAATATCAGTCCGAACACACTAAACCTGATAGAAGAGAAAGTGGGAAGTACTCTACAACACATGGGCACAGGAGAACACTTCCTACGTATAACCCCAGCAGCACAGACATTAAGGGCATCATTGAATAAATGGGACCTCCTGAGACTGAGAAGCTTCTGTAAAGCAAAGGACACTGTCACTAAGACAAAAAGGCAACCCACTGACTGGGAGAAGATCTTCACCAACCCCGCAACTGACAAAGGTCTGATCTCCAAAATATATAAAGAACTCAAGAAACTAGACCGTAAAGAGCTAATCAACCCAATTAAAAAATGGGGCACTGAGCTGAACAGAGAATTCTCAATAGAAGAAGTTCAAATTGCCAAAAGACATTTAAGGTCATGCTCAACTTCCTTAGCGATCAGGGAAATGCAAATCAAGACAACTTTAAGATACCATCTTACACCTGTCAGAATGGCTAAAATAAAAAACACCAATGATAGCCTTTGCTGGAGAGGTTGTGGAGAAAGGGGTACACTCATCCATTGCTGGTGGGAATGCAAACTTGTGCAACCACTTTGGAAAACAGTGTGGCGGTCTCTCAGGAATTTCGGGATCAACCTACCCCTGGACCCAGCAATACCACTCTTGGGATTATACCCAAGAAATGCCCTATCATACAACAAAAGTATATGCTCAACTATGTTCATAGCAGCATTGTTTATAATAGCCAGAACCTGGAAACAACCTAGATGCCCTTCAATAGAAGAATGCATGAAGAAAGTATGGAATATATACATATTAGAGTACTACTCAGCAGAAAAAAACAATGACTTCCTGAATTTTGCAGGCAAATGGACGTAAATAGAAAACACTATCCTGAGTGAGGTGAGCCAGACCCAAAAAGAGGAACAGGGGATGTACTCACTCATATTTGGTTTCTAGCCATAAATAAAGGACATTGAGACTATAATACATGATCCTAGGGAAGCTAAATAAGAAGGTGAACCCAAATAAAAACATATAGGCATCCTCCTGAATATTAACCTTCATCAGGTGATAAAAGGAGACAGAGACAGAGACCCACATTGGAGCACCGGAATGAAATCTCAAGGTCCAAATCAGGAGCAGAAGGAGAGAGAGCACAAGCAAGGAACTCAGGAACATGAGGGGTGCACCCACACACTGAGACAATGGGGATGTTCTATCAGGAACTCACCAAGGCCAGTTGGCCTGGGTCTGAAAAAGCATGGGATAAAACCGGACTCGCTGAACATAACGGACAATGAGGACTACTGAGAACTCAAGAACAATGGCAATGGGTTTTTGATCCTACTGCACGTACTGGCTTTGTGGGAGCCTAGGCAGTTTGGATGCTCACCTTACTAGACCTGGATGGAGGTGGGTGGTCCTTGGACTTCCCACAGGGTAGGGAACCCTGATTGCTCTTAGGGATGATGAGGGAGGGGGTCTTGATCGGGGGAGGGTAGGGAAATGGGAGGCGGTGGCGGGGAGAAGGCAGAAACCTTTAATTAATAAATAAAGAGAAAAATAAATAAAAAAAGAATTAATAAAAAAAAAAGAAGAAGATGGGCATCGAAGAGGATCCTTATGGAGTTTGATAGCCATTTGGGCAAGAAACTGCTCTTGCCTGGACTGTTGTATAAACTGGACACAGAGAACCCACAGAGAGAGAGGACTAGTGAACTTGCCTAAAGGTGAGATGATCTTTCGGGGTTCCTGATTCATGAAGGAGTCTGCAAGACATTCTGCAGGACACAGCAGATAGTGACTGAACTGCCTTTGAAATTTCCTGCTTCATAGAAATGTCTGCTGGAAACTATGGGCCTGTAGGCCGAAGATGGATGCCCCAACGGTACAGAGAAACTTTGGGTGACTGTCAAGGCAGCGAGATGTCTCTGTCATTTCTAGAGTTTGAAAGTTGCTTATTTCTTGTTTGCTTAGGTAATATTGTATCTTTCTGGAGTCTTTGGAGTCTTTGATGGAGTTGAAGAATAGTTAGTTATAGTTATAGTTTTCCTTAGTTATGATAAAGATAAAATAGATGTAAATATTGTAATTTTTACTTGATAACTGTTTTGTTATATGTAATTTTGCTATGTTAAAGTGAAAGCCTTTCCTTTTTGTTTAAACAGAAAAAGGGGAAATGATGGAGGAAGGTCATTGGTTAAATAATAAACTGCTTGGCCCTCATAGGTTAGAACATAGGTGGGTGGAGTAAACAGAACAGAATGCTGGGAGGAACAGGAAGTGAGCTCAGACTCGATAGCTCTCCTCTCTGGGCAGACGCGATGAAGCTCCGACCCAGGATGGACGTAAGCTAGAATCTTCCCGGTAAGTGCACCTTGGGGTGCTACACACATGAATAGAAATGGGCCAAGCAGTGTTTAAAAGAATACAATTTGTGTGTTGTTATTTTGGGGCATAAGCTAGCCAGGCAACCAGGAGCTGGAGCGGCAGGAACACAGCCCTCAGCTCCCCACTACAATAAACATTCACTTTCAGTCTGCAAGACCTTATTCCATGGCACATCATAGCAGGCACAGCCCAGTCAGCACACCCTGTGACTAACCAGGCACACCCCAGCCCTCTTAGCCCTAAGCCTCCACCACTCACCCCAATTCTCAGATGGAACCCAGGACCCATGCCCAGCGCCCTAGCTGTCTTAGCAGGCCTGCCTGTACCTTCCCAACATGCAGGCTTGGAACAAGACATCGTGTAAAACCCAGACTGTGTGTTCATATCAGACACAAAACCAACAATAAAAAATTTTCACACTCAGGTCTCATTGCAAAACCACAAACAGTATGACAATCAAAACAGTAAGTCTCCTCCAAAATCCACAAGTCCTAAGTTCTTCAATGAGAATCAGATGGCTGGATCCCAAGGTACAGATCTTAAGAGAACATCAAGAACTTCATCAAAGAATTCAAGAAGTTTAGAGAGGACACAAAGAAACAGGTCAATGAACATAAAGGGAATACATATCTCAGTAATGCCCTGAAGACACAAACATGGGCTGAAGGAAATAAGAAGGACACCAGGATCTGAAAACAAAACTCAGTAAGAAATAGAAACACTGAAGAGAACTCAGGCTGAAACGTAGATGGAATTGAAAAGCTCACTAATTCAAATAGAAAACTCACATCTTACAAGTAGAACACAGATTAAACAGAAGACTGACTAACAGGTCTCACAGACAAAGGAGAGGAATTAGGTCACACAAAGAATAGGAAAATTTCAAGAACATCCACTTCCATCTTTGAAAGTCACAACGACTGTCCCAGCTATGCTGGTGCCCTTCACTTCTGGAAGAAGCTGGAGGTTGTTATCTCCACCTCTGATCCTCTGTACCATGTTTCCAGTCTGGCTACTTCCAAGATTTTTATCTTTTTCTCTGGTTTTCAAAATGTTGAAGATGACGCCTATTGACAGAATTTTGTTAATTTTCTTTTGCATGGGGCTCATTGAGCTTCTAGACCTGGAGACTTGTGGAGGTGGCTTTCGTCCAGGGGTGATTGTTTTTCTCCGTCCATATAGTAGGGCCACAGGCACCTAGCAGAGACCAGAGCTGCTACTATGATGGACAGGGCAGCTCTCATGTGCTAGATACGTTGTATGGTACTAAGCCCACCCGTAGTACAGCACTTGTACTACGAAATGGTTAGCGAGTCTTGGGCAAGGGCCTGGAGATTTAAACACACACACACACATAGACAGAGACATGGGGACATGGGTCATCCTTGAAACAAGAATGCCCCCTTTATTGTGTTCAGGGGCAGCTTATATAGGGCTCTGGCCATGCCCTAGTTCTCGGGATCTTTCTGTTGCAGTCACCAGAAACCACTCCCCTGCCATCAAGGTCCATGCTCAGAGCAGCTGCAGGCTGCTCAGGGCGGAGGAAAACAAGTTATTTGCAGAAAATTCAGGGTCTGGTGGTCTGCAGTCCCCAACAAGGACTCATAAAGATACATTTTCTGGTCCCAATGATTAAAGGTTGAAAATCTGATTTGCGGTGTTCAGCAAATGTTGAGAATTTTAGCTATTTATGTATTTTTTTCCTGTCTTCTCTCACCCTTTTAGGCTCCCTGCTTCATTTTGATTGTCTTCACTTGCCACATCTTCCAGTCCACTGGTCTTTCCATGGCTAATATGCTGTTGACCCTATATAGTATATTTTCACTGGAGATCTTTTACCACCCTTTCTGTAGTATTTATGTGGCCTTCATGTTACTCTATATGATGCTCATGTTTTCCTCTGAAAATTTATTTATATGTAACATATAACAACATGCAATAACATAATAATATTTTACAAGCTGGGCGGTGGTGGGGTAGGCCTTTAATTAGTACTCAGAAGACAGAGGCAGGTGGATCTCTGTGAGTTCAAGACCAGCCTGGTCTACAGAGCTAGTTCCAGGACAGCCAAGGTTACACAGAGAAACCCTGTCTCCAAATATATATGTGTTTATTTACACTAGGTATTTTACCATCTCTGGTATTTCATCATCTCTATTTGTGGTGGTCTGAATGAAAGTGGCCTCCACAGGCTCACGGGTGTGGTCTTATTGGAGTAGGTGTGGCCTGGTTGGAAGAAGTGTGTCACTGGGTGCAGGCTTTGAGGTTTCCAATGCCGCCTTTGGATCCAGATATAGAACTCTCACTATGTCTGCCTGCATGCTGCCATGCTTCCTGCCAAATTACTATGGACTGAACCTCTGAACTGGAAGCAGCCCCCAAGTAAACGTTTTCCTTTATAACAGTTGCTGTGGTCATAGTGTCTCTTCACAGCAATAAAAACCTAAGTAAGACACTATCTCTTCTGCATCCACTTTTATTATTCTTTTATTCTCCTGGCTATTTTTTTTCTTGCTCGCTTAAAAGATTTCTACTGTAAGCTGCACATTGTAAACTTTACATTCCTGTTTGCCAGCTCTTGTTACACTACTTTCCTTAGGTTGGGCTCTGTTTTGGAACAAGTCAATAAAGTTACCCGAAATCAGTCTGATCCTTAATAGACTCACTCATAAATGCACTGGTGATAAAATATTCTCAGAACTACGTCAGCTCTAGGAAAATGGCTACCCCGTTTTTTGTGCGCCTTTTCCTGAGCCGCCAGTTTCCTTTCACACATGCACAGGTTAGAATGCAGTCAAGGGATCATCTGCACTCTCTGGAGCCCTAGGCAGGATGTCCCCTCCAGCGCCCTTTCAAACTCTAGCTCAAATCAGGGAGTTTGCTCAGACCACAGTTCAGGCTCTGTTCCCAGGAAAGAAGCCCAAGCATGCGCACAGCTTACCTTGCTTATTTTCACATGGAGGAGCAAAGGGCCCCAAAATAATTCTACACCCACTGTAAATGTCTATGCAGTAATGAAATATACCAATATCCAACAGTTGTATATTTGGGCTATTTATAGCTTTTTACTCACAGACAATGATAAAATGAAATCTTATGCATAATAAATATATTTTAATTAAAACCTTTAGGAAAAGAAAGAAACATCATATTTAGATGTGGCTTATTCCAAATATATTCCTTATCCCTAGCATTGTTCTTTCTTAAGAAATGAAAAAATACATATTATGGCTCTGCAACAACTTCAGGGTGATAAAATCCTGTATCTTCAACACATACTAATTGAAATAGTCGGCCATTGTCAGACTGAACCACAACAAAGCCACCGATCTGTTCTGTTCATTTCATCCACTCAAGGGATAACATTCCTGCCTCTTGATTTTCACTTTGGTGAAATGTCCCTCACAAAAGCTTAAAGGTTAGAGCCGGAGAGACAGTGCCAAGGGTAAAGGTGCTTGCCACCAAGTCTGACAACAGGAGTCTCACCGCAGAGCCCACAGGGTGGGAGAGAAGAGCAGGTACCTGCAAGCTGTTCTGACTTCCAAAGGAGTGCTGTGGCATGAGGGGCCCCCAGATAAATAAATGTAATTAGCTTTTCTAAAGCTGAGAGGTATATCCCGTTTTTCTCTACTCAAAATCCATTAAGTTATTTTGTTGCATCAGCAGTTAAAGGAAGTCTTCGATTTGGCAGAGAATGTGATAAAATTTGCCAGGCCTTTGTAGCACCTCAAGCTATATTATGTAAGACATCCAAATGCTCCTTCACTGAGAGAGCAAAGGACAACTAGATACCTGAACCTTGATCACCTGATCTGTGCTCTCACAGTTACAGGATCAAGATTAAAACCAGTAAGAAACACTTTGGTATTTGAAAAATACTTATTCCAAAAATTGGCACACTAATATGTATAAGGTGGTTTCTTATTTCCACATGGTACCCTTTTGGATTCTCTTCTATTCATAACTTGTTTACAGCTTGAACTATAGGACTTTGTGCAGTTAACTAACTGCTCTGTCTTTCTTTCCTCATTGTAAAGTTGGGAAATTTACCTCCCTCACATGATCATTTTCGGGATGTAAGATAGATCTATTTAGATAGAACAGAACCCAGCATGAAAAATGATATCATTTAAGTCAGTTAACATAGTAAAAACTATGGTCAAGATACAGCCATGCTGCAAAGCGAGTGCCTCAGAAACACAGGTAACACAGGTGCAGATGTTCGAACGTGGGGGAAGAAGATGGCTCTAAACGTCTGACCCTTCTAACACATCTCAGCAAACCTCTCAAATCCAAACAACTAGCAAGTTCTTCCAGTTGGTAGAGGAAGAATATGCCAACTTCATGCAAACTTTTCTGGAAAATGGAGAGCAAGAAAAGGAAGACTAGTATCTCGTCAGTATCTTCCATAAAGTTACACTACCCCAGTTCAACTTCAGAACAAGAGTTCAGAGCTGGCGCTGGCACCATCTTGCATTTAACACAGGTAACAATTACGAGAAGTACCATTATTTTCTACAATGCTAAGAAAGAAAAACCAGTCAATAACTATGACCTACCATCAATTTTAAGTCACAGTCAGATTTCAGAAACGTTAGAAAGTTGAATGTCTGTCTGTCTGTCTGTCTTAGATTTGATGAAATCCATCAGGTTTGACAGATTGGAAACCTGAAGAGAGGGAAAGCAGGCAATGTGACATAATAAGTGCAACAGTGGCTTTCCACCCAAAGAACTCTGACAGCCAAGCTTATGCTATTTCTATGAAGAACTGTATTCTTCTCCAAGCTTTTCTGCAAACCATTACTAAATAATGACAATATTATCAGTAAAAATGTGCATAAATTAGTTAGCAGGGTGCTTGCCTAGCAAGCATAAAGTTGTGGATTTTGTTCCCAGTACCACACAAACTCACTGGTGGCATTAGCACTGGCAAGGTCAAGGCAAAGATAGGAGTCTGAGATCAGCTTGGTCTATAACCCATAACAAAGCAAAACAAGGCAGAGCAAAACAAGGCAGAGCAGGAAATTCTCCCATCCTCCAGAAGAGCCAGCGGCTTACTTCTTCCTTTAGCAATTGGAAGAACACACCACAAGACACCGGCGTTGGCTGGTTGTGTGTCAGCTTGACACGAGCTGGAGTAAGTCATCGGAGAGGACGAGCCCAGCTGAGGAAATGCCATGAGATCCAGCTGTCAGGCCTTTTCCAGACTTTGTAAGTCCCACAGCCTCTAAAAACCAAAACCTTTAAAGGTTCAATCCCTTTAAAACAGCCAAAAACCTCTTTCAAGGTTCAAGTTTCTCTATAATATCCAAGTCTCTAAAGTTCTAAAGCCTCTCTAAAATAGCCAAGATCTCCTAACTGTGGGTTCCTATTTTTAAAAAATTTAAATACTTTCTTTGCCCAAGAAGGAAGAATAAGGAGAGTCACAATGAAATCAAAGCAAAACCAAAGTTCAACAGCATAAAACTCAGGGTCTACAATCTTCTAGACTCCAAACAGCTTGTCACAGCACACATAGCCTGTCTCATAGTTTCAGGCCAGCTCCACTCCATGCCTGCTGCTGTCCCTGGTGGTTGTTTGTGGTACTGGTATCTCCAAAACACTGATGTCTCCTGCTTCAGTTGGCCTGCACTTTCACCAATAGCCTCTCATGGGCTCTAATCAGGGACCCTAACACTGCCTCAACTCCCACAGCCCCTTCAATCCTGGGGCTTCACCTGAAACTGAGGCTGCACCTTCACCAATGGCCTTTCTCAAGCTCCCTGCAGGAGCTCCAGGCCCCCTTACAGTGTCAAGCCTCTGCTGCATACCATGGCCTCCTCATGCCTTCAAAATCTTTTTTCCCTTCTTTTTGGAATTTTACTAATCTTTTCAAAAACCTTTCCCCCCCCTTTTGGTAACCATGTGCACTCAGCTTTATAAATGCTGTCGTCTAAAACATCCTTAAAGGAGGTGTGTGGGGGAGGGGAGGTAGCTTCAGAGATGGCGTAGTGGCTAAGAACAGGTACTGCTCCTGTAGAGAATTAGAATTTGCTCCCTAGCACCCATAAAAGTCAGCACACAACTGACTTTAAATCCAGTTCCGAGGATCTGAAATCCTCTTCTGCACTCCCTGGGCACCTGCACACACACAGCAAACACTCACAACAATTAAATAAAATTAAATCCCTTAATGAAAACCTAAGTGTTTTGATGAGACAAATCAAAATTTTCAAGGAGTTACTACTGCAAAAAAAAGTCACCCAAAGAGCCAATGTAGTAAGAAATTTTATGTAGCACAAATGCAGATGTACAAAAAGAACATCTCTCCTGGGAAAGCTTTGAGTCTTGATGCGCACACACAATCCTTAGGTAGGAGTTCACTTAGGTAATAACACTCTTTTGTTGAGTCCATTTTGCAACAAAAAGCCATAAAAATGAACCAGAACTCTCTAAACGTTATATAATGTATACTTCTAGTACAGGAAATGTGAAGATGACATATATAACATAGCAAATTATTTTTAAAAATGCCAACCACTTAAAAATCAAACAAAAAAACTAAAAGGAAAAAATACAAAAAAGTGTATTTACTGTACTGTAGCAACTGATAACGGCAACTGAGTGGAGGCAATTCATAGAGCTGGCCAACTTCCATAGTTATTAATTGCAATGTCGACCCCTACACTGCATGAATTTTCTCCCCCCTCAGAGAATGCATTCACATTCACCTTCTACATGCTGCTGCCCATTTTCTAATTCCTTTAGGATTTGAAACATCGTCATTCTGTTAGATTTTTCTGTCTTCCCATCTGGACCACACCGGTGTCATACTGGCTATGTGGAAATCCAGTCTATAAGAACTCATAAGCACTCCTCGAGGTTGACGGAACAGTGTCGTTGATCAAGCAGTGACATGATGGGGTCTCCTCATCCTGCTGTGCATGTAATTATTTTCAAAGCAATCAACAACTGAATGGGTTCTCCAGACAAATGTGACTTTAATTTATTAAGAACTTCTGGAATTTCATAAGCTAGATGGCATTCCAATACAGATAAATGGTGAGTTTTTAAATCATCACTGCCATATTATTTGGCCAATCCATCAAAAATTTCCATCAAATGTACTCGGTCAAATGGAATTTTATTGGTAGCAACCTTAAAATGAACCTTTGGAAGCCTCAGTCACACCCAACATTAAATCTATCTTTATGGTTTGCAGAAGAATCTGCAAGGTCCACCAAATCCCCAGATAAATGACTATAAAGCCCTTCACTTTCCCCAGTCATTATTATATAAATGAGAGGAAGAGTTCTAAATTTTCAGTTCACACAAGGGTATGAGCTGTACACACTTGAATTAAAAAACTTAATCAAACAAACACTGGGACAGTTTTGAAAACCCCATCAACTAGTCAAAGGAAAGTAAGTACGCACAGGTCTTTCTACGTTAGGCTGGGTAGTTAAACGCACCTAGCGTATCTTCTTTGACAATCAAACACAAGCAGTGTTTGGTTCAGAAGGGTACTGGCTTTTCCACTTCTTGTCACCCTCTGAGGAAGGACAGTCTCAAAGGCAAGCACAGCACCATACAAAGGAGCAAAAGGAGCACTACACTTTCTCAATACCAGTTACCCACAACCAGTCCGTTACCCAGAAACTCAGCTTCTACCTTTCTGTTTGAGAAAGGGCCTCACTCTATAGCCCAGGCTAGCCTGGAAGTCACTTTGTGAAAGTCCAGGGCGATCTTAAACTAAGTGATTTTCCTGCCTCAGTTTCCCAAGCACTGAGATTATGGGTATGAGCTACTGTTCCTGACTAGCTTCAACCTACCTGGTGGCATTTTCTTTTGAAAGGGAACTCCAATTTTTATAATCTTGGTTGTCCAGGTTTCAATATTTGGGATTTTAATCTTTCGAAACTATGAGCTTTAGGATTTTCTTGTCTTTCAATTTTTTAATATTTAGGATTTATCATGTCTATGATTCTGATCAAGCAACCCCACTCCTAGATTTATAGCCCATATGAAGATATATGCCCGATAGAAAATTGTCCACAAATGCTCCCAGCAGCATTGTTCAAAAGAACTGTGGGGGCTAGAGAGATGGCTCAGCATTAAGAGTGTTTCCTGCTCTTGCAAGGGACCAGGGTTTGCTTCCTAGTGCCCACATGGTGGTTCACAACTACCTGCAACTCTAGATCCAAGGCCCTCTTCAGTCCTCCACAGGCTTCTGCATGCACATAATACATAAAAACTTATGCATGCTCACATGCATACAAATAAATAAATATTAATTTTAAAAAATGGAAATAACCCAATAGTCCAATAACAGATGAACAAAATGTGTTATGTCCTTACAGGAGAATACCATTCTGCTATAAAGGGAATAAGGTAACGGGGGCTGGAGAGAGCTCAGTCAGAAAGGTATCTGTAAGTGCAAACCTTAGATTACTAAATAGAGGCAATCTATACTTTAACTGGTCTATAAGCTTATATTATTTTGATAACCCTGGGAAGTAAGAAAAATGAAAACATGTATCTAGCAAATTATGTTTAAAGATGCTAAGAAATGTATTATCCCAATAGAAAATTTCCATTGAAATGTTAATGGAAAAGAATATGTCTGCTTAGCTGAAAAGTCCACTTGCACAGCAGACAGTCCTGCAGAGAGACCGGATGACAATCACACGACCATATTACCTAGCATCATCAGAGTGGCTGTAGTTTGTGTACATACACTCTGATGCTCATGCAGCCACAAAGTCATCTAATGACAGATTTCTTACCCTGTGATCCTGCTGCTGGTCAACTTAGATTGTAGTGCGTTGTCCAGACCTGGAGTGGAGAAGGCACCACTGTAACAGGCGGTCTCCCACCCAGCAGTGCTCCGCAAGATCTGTCCCGTCACTACAGTCAAAGTGGAACTGAGTCTCCATTACGCAGGGAGTCACACACATGTATATTCAAGTAGAAGAGTGACATGAGCTTAGAAGTACATGTATTGAACTGTAGCCAATGGAGCACAAATCCAAAAAGGGAATGTATTCATAATTAATTCAGAAATATAATTATAATCAGTGAACCTTCAAATCTTTGTTATTCTTATTACTGTCAAACTTATTCAGGTCAGTTTCATAAAATATTTAAAAGACAATATAATTTTATAGCTTAAATTTTTGAAGCATACAGGTTCCAAACCTTCAAAAAGTTTCAGAAAACCTTAATTTATAACTCTTCATCAAAGCATGGCACAGCTTTCCTCATGGAAGGAAGCTTGGGCAGACAGTAACTGTATCTGACAGCAGCAATTACATGCGAATTTGGAGATTAAAGCCATTGATGTGTGGGCAATGACTGTCCTACCCAAAGTCAACTGGAAGACAGTCCATAGCAAAGTTCACATGGGATGCAGGACCCACTCAGCTATAAAGGGAATAAGGTAACGGGGGCTGGAGAGAGCTCAGTCAGTAAGGTATTTGTCAAGCAAGCATAAGCACTTGAGTTTAATCCTCAGAACTCACACAAAAAGCCAAGGATGGTGGTGTATACTTCTTATCCCAGTGTTAGGGAGGAGGAGAATGGAAGACCCCTGGGGCTTACTGGCCTCACCTACTTTCTGAGCTCCAAGCATGTAAGAGACCTGTCTCAAAGAAGTTCAAAGACCCCTGAGGAACTGGTGTGGGAAGTCCTTCTGTATATGTGTTGCTTTTATTGGTTAATGGATAAAGAAACTGCCTTGGCCTGTGATAGGGTAGAGCAGAGCTGGGGGCGGGTGGGCAGACACAAAGACTAAACTGAATGCTGGGAGAAAGAAGGCGGAAGGCAGTGGCAGAGACGCAGAGAAGTCACCTAGCCCCTGCCACAGACAGATGCCAGATGGAATCTTGCCGATAAACCACAGCCATGTGGCAATACACAGATTAATAGAAATGGGTTAAATTAAGATGTAAGAGCTAGCTAAAAATATGCTTAAGCTATTGGCCAAGCAGTGATTCAAATGATATAGTTTCTGAGTGATTATTTCAGGTCTGGGCAGCTGGGAACGAACAATCGGCCTCCTTACTACTGGGAACAACACTGGAGGCTGTCATTTGGCCTCCATATGCACGTGCGTGTGTGCGCGCACACACACACACAGGTATAAAGTACTGCTACAATATGGAAGACTCTAAAAAACATATTAATGAAAGAAGTCTGTTAAAATGGGTCATATATTCTTATGTCATTTGAAGTATTTGGAACAGGCTAATCTATGGAACTAGATTGTATATTATTGCTAACACTAGGGAATGACCGCTAAAAGCTATATAGCATTTCTTTTAAAAACAGATTATGATGATGGTCGTATAACTAAGAAAGCACATGAAAAGTATGGGCAAGCTGGCTACAGGCATAGCAAACACACATCCCTTGGCTGAGAGGCTTAACAAAACAGGAAGTACAACTAATACATACTTATAAAGGGTATTTTTACCTTCTATTAAGAATACCAGAAAAAAATCACAGAGTGAACATGACTAAATGTTCACCTGCAGTGAGATCAACTAAATAATACTTAATGACATTATAACAAGCTGACTTGGCACTCACAGACAATAGTCAATATAAGACCTTTAAACAAATAGAACTTCATGTTTGGCCGGGCGATGGTGGTGCACGCCTTTAATCCCAGCACTTGGGAGGCAGAGGCAGGCGGATCTCTGTGAGTTCGAGACCAGCCTGGTCTACAGAGCTAGTTCCAGGACAGGCTCCAAAGCCACAGAGAAACCCTGTCTCGAAAAACCAAAATAAAAAAAAAAAAAAAAAAAAGAACTTCATGCTTCTTGGGCTTTTTCTTGTTTTGTTTTGGTACTGTTTTTAAGAGAGAAAGATAATGAAGTTGGATGGGGAGGGAAGGAGAGAATCCGGGGCACGGAAAAGAAAACGATTCAAATATATTGTCTAAAGTGCTATAAAAATAATAAATTAATAAATACAAAGTAAATAAAGGATCTTGGAAATCTAGCATCAATAAGGCAGAATGAATGACACATTTTCCCCAAAAGCAGCGATAGGAAGATAACAGTCTAAACATGCATCTGTGCCCCCTCCCCCAGGACAATCTGCACACTAGAGCAATGCAGCACCCAGCAGCCTGGAGGAAAGCACTGCTACAGTACCTGACAAGGGCTCAGGGGAAAGAGATTCTCAGGTCCAAAAGTGGAAACAGAAAGACCTGAACCTGCAAGGGACCAGCCACCTAGTGAAGTGGAGGTAGAGTCTCAGCAAGCAGAGAGGAGCCATGAATGAATAGTCTATGCACAGTTCTTAGTCACGGTGAGCCCTGCGTATTTGGCCGTCCTAAACCATGCTGGTAGGTTAACTGCCTCAGTCTCTACATTAGAGGAAAGAAAGGTCTTTCACTCATTCTCAGTGGGGGAATCAGAGGTTGCCAGCACACTGGCCCACAATACCAAAAGAAAACTATAGCACCCTTTGCCTGCCAGTTATAGTTCAAAACATCTAAGTAGCTAGGTCTTCTGTTATAGATGCCTGTGATAAGTAGACAAGGAAAAATTACACTCATTTAAGGAGACCCAGGGTTAGCACAATAGCTAAGCTGATCTCTGGCTTCACACACACACACACACACACACACACACACACACACACACGTGCACGCACACCCATACTCACACAATCCTCCCCAAACATAGAGCTTTCAAGTTCTGCTAGAATGTCTTCTTAGAATCTTTATTAGAACTTAAAGCTTGAATGAAGGTGATATTTTAAGATCTCACTAGAATAAAACACTAAAAATAATTCCTATCATAAAATACTAATGTTATTTACATGAAGATACTGAAAGTGATGAGTGTGTCATACAATCTCATAGTCTAACAGAAAAATATTCTAGTTGTTCAAGAGAGATCTCTAAAGCTGTAGTATTTTGGCTTCAGTCACCATATTATTTCTAATTTTTAAATTTTATTTATATTTTATTTTATGTGTATGAGTGAATGTTTGCTGGAGATGGTGTGAGCTGTCCTGTGGTGCTGGGAACTGAGCAAGTGCTCTTAACACTGAACCCTCTCTCCAGCCACATACTGTCAACTCTTAAACCACAGTCAATAACTTAGTATTTATGCACTTTTTCCATAAGTATAATTGACTGTTCTATCTCTATCCTTTTCTTCCATATACACTCATACAATTTGTTAAAAGTTCTTGCATGTAAACAGCCATTCATAAAAGTAGAGACTGAATACTCAATCCTAGTAGCTAAGGAGCTGTACTCAAATGAGCTGGTACCCACAGCTCTCAAGTAACTAATGATGCCTGATGATGATGCTGGTAAAAGGAAGACTAGAGCTCGGTGACTACTCTATCTCCTGCAGAGAGATCTGCTTACTGAGAGCCAGGGTGCACAGTTAGCGAGTATCTTCACATGTTCCATTCCACGAGTCTTGACTGCCAAAATGTATGCACTGGCAAATTCCTCAAGTTTACAGAGAAGAACAATGAAAATCAATTTGTTATTTGTCCCATTAATTTTTATCAAATAAACCCTTATTCTCCTATTATATACTAAGTGAGGGCTGCTGATTAAAGGAACAAATATTGCACAATCTAGGTGTCCCTATATAACACTACCAAATTTCACAAAGGGGAAAATCAAATAATATGACATTAAGAAAACATTTAAAGTTGGAAAAAGTAGTTTAGTTAAGACACTATTTGGAGATGAAGGTGTGACTCAAAATAGCAGTGTTTTGGCTTCTCATCAGCTTTCATTGTCGGCCATGTTCAGAGAGTCCAGTTTCAACCCATGCTTATTCAGTCCCAGTCCAGTTGGCCTTGGTGGGCTCCCAATAGATCAGTTCCACTGTCACAGTGGGTGGGTGCACCCCTCGTGGTCCTGACTTCCTTGCTCATGTTCTCCCTCCTTCTGCTCCTCATTTGGACCTTAAGAGCTCAGACCGTTGCTCCAAATTGAGTCTCTGTCTCTATCTCGATCCATCGCCAGATGACAATGGCACTAGGTTTCGATCCTAATACATGAACTGGCTTTGTGGGAGCTTAGCCTGTTTGGACGCTCACCTTCCTGGACCTAGATAGAAGTGGGAGGACCTTGGTCTTCCTGCAGGGCAGGGAATTTGAACTGCTCTTCAGTATTGAGAGGGAGGGGGAATGGAGCGGGGGAGGGGGGGAGGAGGAGTGGGGATAGGGGGAGGGGAGTGGGGGGAGGGGGCAATATGTGGGAGGAGGGGGAGGGAAATGGGAAACGGGGAGCAGGTGGAAATTTTAATTAAAAAAGAATAAAAATAAATAAATAATAATTTAAAAATAGCAGTGTTTTACTTATTCTAATTACATTCAATTTCAAAGCAATAAGCCAGGAACATAAAATTGGAATGCACATATAGTGTTTGAGAGAAATGTCCTGGGACTATTTATGATCATATTCCTATAAAAATCTTTGATAGGTATTTACTATTTATAGACAATATGCCAGTTTGTTCATAATGCTCTTTCAACAAGACCTTAGCACTGTCTCACACTTGTTAGCTTTCCTGACTTGTTGAAAAAGAAATTAATATACTAGAATATTTTAAAAAATTTAAACTTCATTATGAAAACAAATAAAATAAATCTGATTAAAATTACCTCTAATTAACAGTTTACCAGGGTCAGCAAGATTGCTCAATAGTTGCTGCCAAATTGACAATGTGAGTTTAATCCCCAAAACCCACACAATGGAATGAGAGCTCTGAAGCTGACCTCTGACCTCCACATGTGCATTCATGAACATGTTCATGTATGCACACACACACACACACAATGAATGATAAGAAACTGATACAATTAATAGTGTACTAGGAAAAGAGTGCTACTGACTGGATTATGAGCATCAAAACTTAAGAACAATTCCTAATTGGCCCAGAAAGCTTTCTGCTCCTCAATGACTCGTTTGTTCCTTAATGGTTGCAATCAAAATTATTTACATTTAACTACTGAAAGGCATAAATTGGAATACTCATATCAATGATAATTTAGAACACAAATCAGCATAAAAGAAGTCATGAGCCTGAAAGAATAGGGGAAAACTTGCTATCCATTTTATAGGTATTCTTTACTCCTGACCCCATCTAATTACTTGTGGTCTTAAGCTACTCATTTATAAGTTCGCTAAAGTAACCAGTAAATACTCCTTTGGGGCATATCATTTGTAATACTGATTTATTGAACGACTGCCTCCCAGTATAGAGGTCTGACCCTGTGTTTATAATTAGGCTGCATAATGTGGAAGCCAAGGGATGGTTCACCTTCTTGCTTTATGAAATGGTATGAACACACAAAAATGATGCAGTTTAATTAAATAAAGAATGTGGGTTTCCTCTAGGCAGTCTGAAAATACTATTTTTAGCAACATCATAACATTTGCCCAAAAGCTTGGTAGCCATGCTTCTACAAACAACATCGGGAACAGATGCTGTAATTCATTGAATATATGTACTACTCCATTTAGTAAATAACTCAACGGATGCTTAGTGCCTGGACACATAGTCATAACCCAGACAGATACGTTTTCTTGTCGAACTTGAAAGTCTAACGGAGATGAGAGGCAAGTAGTCAATTACAATGTAAGCAGATAAAACTATCACATAAAGAAAAATATATGCCACAAAGTTTTAAGGCCAAATTTCATTCTTTTTCTTCTAGATCCTATACGGTAATATTCTCATATATCATTTTCATCCTTTGTTATGAATCAGCTCTGCTCACATATTGCATAGATTTAAGCAGAGCAAAGTTCTGACCTAGTAATCTGGTGTCATGTTCACAGTGGTTCTCAATACCCATTGTGAGTAGTCGATAATTATTAACCACTAATGAAAAGTCACAAATGACTAATAGAAAACATGAGACTGTATTTCTTCCTAGACAAATAATGCATTACTTGATGAGTCTAAGTCATCAATCAATAACTGAAACTATAAAATTTAGCCACTGACTGCTAGGAATTCATCCTGGAGAAATAATTAGATAAGTGTACAAAAATATAAGCATAAAGATGTTTATTGTAGCATTACCTACACAGGGGGAAAAAAGGGAAGGAGAGAGGGAGGGAGAAGGGTTCAACTCCCAGCACACAAAGAAGTAAAACTCAAAAAAAAGCTATTTTCATTTTCATATTTCAAAACAAAACAGCAAAAAACTCTTTTTCAACCACCAAAGTCAATGCAATCTGGCTATTTTACACACACACACACACACACACACACACACTCACTTACTCAACTTAAAAACTGGATAAAATAAGGGCCGTAGCACCATGGCTTCTCAGGCCTTTTGCTAAAAGCAGGTATAAACACTCTAGTATGTTTTTTGTTTCCTAAACATTTGTTCTTCATTTAAATAATTATCTCGCTGTCTCTATCATTTAAATAAATTATTTTTCCATTGTTTTATTGGATGTTCAATGTGAAAATTTTACCTACAAGTATATAAAAAGTAAAACAAAAACAAAAAGCCCTCTCATTACTTTTTTCTCCAGTTCCACATCATTCCTCTCAATACCGTGCTATGCCATGTGGGCACACACGCCTCACAGATCTACGGGTTTAGAAGATCTCATCTTCCATGATGAGAGCCGATTAAATGTACTGACCTGCCTTTGTCTCTACGTACCACACAGTCAGCTTTCTGTACGACACTTCTTATCACTGAGTATTCCACTGTATAACACGCTGTTATTTAACCATTCTCGTTGATTGCCTATAAAGTTTCAGCAACGCAAACAACGCTACCTACCATATGCATCCACATCTTTTCTAGAGCTTGCCAATATTTTCATTTGGTTTCAGCAGTTACCATTAGCTTCTGCCCGGATTCCCCAAGGAAAAGAACCCGAGCCAAAGCTTCCAAAATAAGGAATTCTTGAGACGTAAAATACCAATATACACCTGTAATTTTGTTGTTGTCATTATGTCTCTTGCTGACCAAACCTGGAAGGCAGCCCTCGGCATACGAGACACTTGTCTTACCCTGCCTTCTTTACAGCTCCGAAACCTGGACGATGAAATGCTCCTCAGAACAGCGGCTGAACGTGTTTGAGATGGCATGTCTCAGGAGGATTCTAGGCGTCACATGAAGAGACAGGCTGTGCAACAATGACATTACGGGACATCTCCATCTACAGAAGAGAGTAAACTACAGGATGTGGCAGCAACGCTTGAGATACTTCAGCCATGTTATGAGACTGAGTGACGGCAGATACCCAAAGATAGCACTGCTTGGAGGAGTGCATGGGATAAGGCAAAGAGGAAGGCCCCCAAAACGCTGGATAGAGAGCATGAAGGAAGACTGTGGAGCCTTGGGTGTGACAGCAACACAAGCTTCTGGGACTGCCCAGGATAGGACAACTGGAGAACTGCCCAGGACAGGACAACTGGAGCCATAAACAGGCTGCCCATGCATGTGTAGGCCTCGCTGGGGCATAACTGATAATGAGGAATGATGAAATCCCAGTACATGGATGAGAAGGAAAGGAAAATGAGGGCCCCCAAAGCCACAAATAAAAGCACTATTGTCAGAGCTGGCTCCATTAGTCCAGTTCTCACAGGCTGTTTCCAGTTCACACTATGCACCTCCATAACCTGCAACTGCCACACAGTAAAACTGAAAGGGGAAAAGCAGTCAGCTGCCCGCTCTTGTCCGCCTTCTGCCTCTCCCTGGCCAAGTGGGTCCCCGAAGCGCTGGGCTTGCTACCTGGCCTTCTTAGTAGTTAAAGGACACTAAAGTCTCAGACATACCTCCTCTGCCATTGTCACCTGAGACTGCAGGAGTCCGGGAGGTCCTGGTGAAATAGGCCCTCACACTCAAGGAGGCCAAGGGGCAGGCAGTTTGAGGGGGTGAAAAGAAGCGCATTCCAGACGGTCCTGCCCATTATTCTACTGCGGCGAGGGAGGGCCTAGTCTTGCTCTGTCAACAGCGTTCTAATTCGGTCTGACAGAGGAGCAGGGGCGATGCAGCTTTATTCCACAGCTGACTATTAGTGAGGTTAAGCACCCTGTCCTGAGCCTAACACTTGTTTCTTACAAATTTCAGGTGTGCTTTTCTCATTTTTCTACCACAGGTCTATAATTAAATGACATGAATCTGCCACACTCAGTTCTGTCCTAGTTCCTAAAATTACTTCCGGCTGCCTATACGTCAGACATTTAAGGCAACCAATCAGCCTGAATTGGTTGCCTTAAATGTCTCCCTACCTACTATCTCTGATGGTTATTTTGCCCGAAAGATTGCAGCAAAAGAGGACATGGTAAAAACATGACAACTAACTTGTCCCCAGGTTGTAGAATCAACCTTTGCATGGTCAGGAAAACATAAGCATGTAAGAAACATCTGGACTTTCACACAGCTGTCCCTAAGTCTCTGACTTTGGAAAGAATGCGTCATTCTTACCAAAGAATGAAGATTAAATAGAACACCTGCTTGCCAGAACTTCCACGAGCCACCTGAGGTGGGCTGCTTAGCGTTTGATTCAAGTTTCTTCTATCATTGTAGGTTTCTGACCACAGCCAATCACCTTTATCAATATGAAAGCCTTTTCCATACAAGAATGGGCACCAGAAAATTCAGACCCCATGTATTTATAAATACATCTCTTTTTTCCTCCTATTATTCCCCCTTTCTTTTAAAATATCAACCTGATTGTTCTTTTAGATTCAATTTCCACAGTGGACCTACAGCTCAGTCCACTCAGCCAATTCTCCCCCTTCTATCATGACCTTCTCTAAACTGAGTCTAACAAAGATTACAGCGTTGACTGCAGAGCAATGAAGTAGTAGTATCTTTATTCTCAAACTGGGGGATGAAGAGATGGTTCAGTGGTTAGGAGTACATACTGATGGCCCGAGCACCCACATCAGGTGGTCCACGGTCACCCGCAACTTCAGCTCCAGAAGGTGCCAACACCTCTAATCTCCACAAGCACAAATCACCACACCCCATAATTTAAAATACAAATATTTAAAAATTAAAAGTTATGTCAAATACCAAATGCTTATAGTGTACCTAAAAACAATATTCTGGCAATATTTTATGTTTTAAAGCACGCACGTGTTTAATTTAGTCTCGCAGCACCCCAGCAGGTAAAACAGGTATTTCCCAAGCCTCTTAACCACTTGGTGCCACTTAAGTGTCTGATCTGCTTATGAACATAGTGATAGCCTCTAACCTGGGGAGGGCTGTGGATGCCACGCCCACACACGCCCCAGCACAAACTGGACCGCTCCAAAAAGGACCTGCAAACCAGGCACTGCTTCCATTTTAGTTAGAAAGAATGTGTCCTGAGGGTCTCTGAACGCATTCATTTGCATATGGCATCTGAGGCATTAGGAGTTCCAGTCTTCCATGATCTTCAGATGGCCATCCTCTCCTCTGGGCCCTGTAGTCTTGTCTAAGTGTCCACACATCATTTGATTTCTTCTTCAGTAGGACCTCTTCTGCCCGCCTCTGGCTGAAGATCGCCAAGGCCAAGGCAAGCATGCCATTGATTCCGACAATGTGCTTGCTCAGGTCCAGGTGGCTACAAAGCATGGATGTCAGAGCATGGCATGAGGCGGAGGTGAGCCAACACTGTTCCAGCTCCAGAACCAGCAAGTTGCAGTCGGCATCTGCCAGAGCTCCACAGAGTAGGATGACCCCACCGTCCATCAGCCTATTGAAACTCAGGGCCAGACTTGGCAGGTTTTGATTGCTCTTGAAAGATGACATCATATACTCACAGCATGCTAAATCAAAGAACACTGCATCAGCATCAGTTTTTGCAAAGGACACATGAAATGGCCCAGCGCATTCCAGATATGCCTCCATCCTGCCAGGCTCAGGCAGGTCAGCATCTTACTGTGCCTAGAGAGAAGACGATTTCTTCACTAGAGGCCTCAGTGAGGTTACAATTCTCCAGCATCAGTTCCCTGAGGTAACTCAGCAGCAGGTACTTCACCCCAAAAATATCTGGGGAGCTTGCTCTCAGTTACAGAGTCTTCAGGTGCGTATTCCTTTGAAGACTGCTGGTAAGCTGAATCCAGTCTCTAAAGGTGGCCTCAGTTCTTCAACTTTAACCTTTGCACTTTACACTGGGGCTTCTTTAGGGTGGTGGTGACTCTCTGTATGGACGCTGTCAGTCACCATCAGCACTTCCACGTCTTTATTTGTTTCAACACGGAGCAGATATCTTGCCACCAGCTGAAGACGATCTTATTCTCTCAGCTGAGTGGCCTGGGAAGGATCTGCTGAGTCGGGCCGAAGCTCCTGGTGGAAGACTCTCCACGGAGTCAGTTCTGCCTTCTCCAAATCTCGACAACGCGTAAGGCAAAACGCAGACAGCTGAAGGTCCTTCAGGCTCCTGAGTTTCAGAGAGACTTTCTAGGAGCTTTCCAGGGCACTGCAGACAAAGCTCTCCTCCCCGATTTCGGTCAGGCAGGGGAAGAGCTGGGAGCAGTCATAGCATCCACAGTCATTCAAATGGGTTATCACACTTATGGCCTTCCACTTGTTACCCAAGGCCAATCTGCACTTGAAGGACCTCATCACGATGCCAGCACACGCTTCATTTAAAAGACCAAATAAGAAAAGTCCCATCTGAGTCTCACAGCTTTCTCTGGCTCTCAACATTGCGATCAGATCCTGGATGCCCACTTGGCTCAGTGGTGATAATATACAATTCTTTAGGAGAAAAGGAGAACATAAAACAGGGCACCAAAAAACTCCTGGAAGATAAACAAGGCAAACACGTAACGGTCTCTTTGGTCTTCTAGCTTTCGAAGAATGTTCACTTGAAGGAAAGTGTCTATGGTGGCCTCATCCACCCTGACATGCTGAAAGTCCATCTTATCAAACACACTCTTCAGGTCCCATACACCCTGGGAAGCCAGACGGCACACGCCTTCCAATTGCTTTTGGTAATGACCACCGGAAAGTGTCTTACATATGGTTGGGAACAGGGTAGCCAGATCCAACACACACAGAGATGTTGCATTTGGACAAGCCTGTAGTAATAAGAGCGGCGGGGCTGCGTCCCCGGCACCCAGCCACCCACATAGCTTTACCCGAAATAATTACACAGAAACTGTATTCTTTTAAACACTGCTTGGACCATTAGTTCTAGCCTCTTACTGGCTAACTCTTACATATGGATCTAACCCATTTCTAATATTCTGTGTAGCACCACAAGCTGGCTTACCAGGAAAGATCTTAACCTGCGTCTGTCTGGAGTGGGAGAATCATGGTGACTGCCTGACTCGGCTTCTTTCTCCCAGCATTCTGTTCTGTTTACTCCACCTATCTAAATTCTACCCTATCAGAGGCCAAGCAGTTTCTTTATTAATTAACCAATGAAAGCAACAGGTAGAAAGATGACCCTCCTCCATCACAAGCCTTTGTGAGATTTACCATTTTCTGCATTAGTTTTCTTAGACAATGGCACACTATCCAGCACACCACATGGACCCGGCACATGGACAAGAGAATGGTGTTTTTCATGGCAAAATCCATAGCTTGATTCCTTATCATTTTGCCTCTAAAATACGACCTGAGATAGTCGAGCGTTTCACTCCTCCTAAATCCATTCAGGGTGACATGGGAGGGACGCTTGACTAAGACTTTAACTCCTCTCCAGGAGGTCGGTCTCACCATGATCAGGAGTGTGGCTTCTGGAAGCATCCTTTTGCTTAACAAGCTGCTCAGGAGAACAGCCCCAGGCAACTTCCGGTTCCAGTTTATCACCAAATCAGCTGGTCTTGTGATGAGGGAAGATGTGAGCTCCTCAAAGCCGTCCAACAGGAGCAGAAGTTGATCTGGTCTGGATAAAATCTTAGACACAAGAGCCTGAGACCTAAGCCCTTGGCCCCCAATCAGCTCCGAGAAGCTGCACTCTCCCACCCAGTTCAGCTCCCGGCAGCGGAAACAGAAAGCAAACTTGAATCTGTGCGCGTAGAACTCGTTGTGCGCCCGCATCAGCATCATCTTTCTGGCCAGCGTTGTTTTTCCAATACCAGGAATTCCATGGATGACCACTATCTTCGGCCGTCTCCCCTGGGGACTCCTGGGTAGAAAGAGACACGGCAAGATTGCCTCGTGGTTTCTCACATTGATGGTTTCCAGACCAGACGGTGCTGTCCCACCCATGGAGGCTCTTTTCCATCACGTGCTGTCTGTAGTCCCATATTTTACATTCTTCTTTCGTCAGACTCAGCGGTGTTTTCCTTAGAATGGAGTCCTTTGGTTCCAAGGTAGGAAGAATATCCTTTAACTCTTTCAGTAGCAGGGAACAAATCCTTCTCTGGTTCATTTTCTATAGGATTTCATGAGCCACATTCCAGGCCAGTGCTCCAGGAAGGGATTCTACTATGAGCCATCTCTGCCCAGTTGGCTCTGCTCAGCTGCTGCCAGGTGATGCCGAGAGTCTGGCAGGAGCTTCTTATCCATCAACAGCTTCTTGAAGGTTTGTAGCTCCGTCTTGCTTAAATAACTCGTGTACGCCATGACCCCATTAGCACACGGGGAGGCAAGGGAGTGAGTGTGTGTCCAGGTTTGGGTAGAACTAAGATCGCTAGACTTGGCTTTTTGTTTTTGTGTTTTTTTGTTTTGTTTTTTTTTTTTTTTTGGTTTCTTGAGACAGGGTTTCTCTGTGGTTTTGGAGTCTGTCCTGGAACTAGCTCTTTTTTTTTTTTTTTTTTTTTTTTTTTTTTTTTTTATTTTTCGAGACAGGGTTTCTCCGTAGCTTTTGTTTCCTGTCCTGGAACTAGCTCTTCTAGACCAGGCTGGACTCGAGCTCACAGAGATCTGCCTGCCTCTGCCTCCCAAGTGCTGGGATTAAAGGCGTGCGCCACCACCGTCCAGATCGCTAGACTTGGAAGGGGGGTTGAGGCCTAGGTGGGATCTTTGATTTACCTCACCCATCCTCATGCAAGGTGAACTACCCTTCTGTGTCAGTGATAAATACAACTGAGCAGGAGAGAACAAACAAGACCCCTGAAATGGATCAGATTTCTAGGCTCCTTTTAGCAAAACACATCTTCCCAAGCAGATAGAACAAACCTCTCTTAGCTCCTTCCCAATCCATTACAGGCTCTGAGAACCCAAGCCAATGGTACCCTTCCTTACATTGGCTGGGACCAACCGGCTCGGGCCTCTGACAATATTTTAAACCTGAGTCCGTAATATTAAAAAAGAAAACAAAAACAACAAATGCATTTATTTTCAACTTGGTTAACAAAATCTTAATTTATTCGCTTGACATATTTAAGTTAGAGAAAAACTATTTTCCAAATTCTAAAGGAATATGATTTAGATTCTGTAAGAATTAATGTTTGCTACTGAACAGTCACAGAAAGGAAATATATTTATTTTTGTTCTCAACTCTTCTTTAATTTCAACTTGGTCACTTACTCAAAAGAACCCACTGAGTGCTACATTATCAATAATATCCCTGGCAACACTAGCATTGAATCTTACTTATTTCTGATAGCATATTTATTAATAAAATCTTGTCTTAAGTAATAAAAAACCTTTATAATTGTATCTTACAGTTTGTAGATTGTTTTCTATATATCTAATTTCAATGGGTTATAATATTCTATCTCAACTGTACAACATGACAATGTACAGCTAACCTCCAAAAGCAAACATGTCAATATTGTAAATAAGACTTTAGCAATAAACACTAACAGAAATATAAAGAAATTAACCTATTGTGCCTTTTCTTTCTTCTTACCACACATAAAGTAAATCCACACTGGTTCAGTTTCCCAATTTGAGCTTTTAAAAAATGCATACTAAATTTCCCTATATTGTATTTCAATCAATTGCCTAAGCTGAGGCTATAATGTCATAAATAAAGTACTTGATCATAAATTTCTCAACAGACATAAAATCAAAGACACCCAACACCTACAAATTAAGTAAAAAAAAAAAAAAAAAACCACAACTAAAACCTGAAAAGAAGTTAACGTATCAAGTTGCAGCTGATCAGTCAGTTGGCCACTCTCTTCTGAACAGATTCTCTCTTTAAGCTCCACACTGAATTAAGGTTACAACTATGCACCAAAATCATCTTGGTGTAGTCTTTGAATTTTATGTTTTATAAATTATGAAGCTATGGGAAGAAAGTCAATCACCTTTCAAATGTTTGACTGAATAGCAATGATGTGAGCTATTTAAAGACAGGGCTCCGAAGGAAATGAGGGGACCTGTAACACAGCACTCACTGGTGCCTAGGTAGACATCACAAAACTGCAATGCAGAAAATCTCAAGCCTCCCATGATTCTATATTTAGATCACTAACAAGAAACTCAATTAAAATTTAAAGGCCTAAAAAAAACTGCCAAGTTTTTCTTTTCTAGTGTTTTCACACACGAGAGCTAATCCATATTTTATCACACTATAAAGTATACTGAAGAGAATTCATGAAATTAACTTGAATTGATTTTTTACAAGACATGATTAAATGGTATTTAAACCAAATGCCACTATGTCAAGAAGGATAAAAATACTTAACTGCTTTATTTATTTTGTCAAGATAAATCAATTTCTTAACAGTATTCTCTGAAGTTGGGTGCTGCAGTGCACATCTCCAATCCTATCATAACCTGGAGGCAAAGGCAGAAGGACCACAAGTTCAAGGCCAACCTGGGCTATATAGTGAAACCATGTGTGGGGGGGAGAATGTCATTTGAATGGAAGCACAATTTACATTCTCCAAATTTCAGAACTTGTTGCAGCAAATTGTTAATAAAGTATAAGTAAGCCAGGTGTGGTGGCACATGCTTTTAACACCAGAACTCTGGAGGCAGAGGCCAGAGGATCTCTGTGAATTTGAGGCTAGCCTGGTCTACAAAGCAAGTTCTAGGACAGCTAGGGCTACACAGAGTAACCGGTCTGGAAAAACCAATAAATAAATGATTAAACAAAATGTAAGTAGAAATAGGCAACTTGCATATCTATTGTTCTGTTCGTTCTGTGGCTGATCTTTCAGGCAAATTGATCAATTTAGAAGACTGAAAACAACTGTATTAAGTCTTTTTCATTGGGCACAAGGTAATGAATAAAAAGACTGCGGATATTATCCAAACATAAAAAAATGATCAACCACAAAGCAAGTGTGGTTGATAACAGCAAATTGTTCAAGACACATGTTCTCTTCCTCAGCAGAAGTTGTGTATTTCCTCAAAATATCTCTCTCACACATGTGTGCACACCTGTACACATGGAAACATAGTATTTCCAATTACTAAAGTCATGCATCTACTGATGTCATCTGACATGCTGAAACTTAAACTCACAGAGCAGGCGCTGACCCAAGAGACTCCACAATGTCGCTGTCTATCTTAGCAGTCACTACAGCACCCTTGAAGCCAGGTTCCACTGGCATCATTTGGGTACCCAATGTGTTAATCCTCCCATTATTTCACTATTCAAAGATGATCCATCTATGTGCCTGGGTGCCGCTTGGCAAAAACTAGACTCTAGAGAAAATGGAGCCTATCTTCCTGACAGACTAGAATGAAGTGGAGAATCAGGACAACAGCTTCATGAACGGCCATGCCCAGCTGAAGCACCCTTAGCAGGCCCCAAAACTCTGATCAAACCAGAAGAGGTCAGAGGTTGGTCTAAAGAGAAACTTCCTCAATTTAAAGTCTCCATGGAAACCATTACAAACATAACAGTAGAGTGAGTGTGTGTGTGTGTGTGTGTATAAGAGAGAGTTAATAGCTGAAAAGAAATCATAAAATCGGATTCAGCTTTACAAAAGTCGTAAGCCAGACAAAGTACGAATTATACAACTTGTAATTCTACACTGATCAGCAGAAATGGTAGAAGATGCTAAAAAACTGAGTAATTTGGAATCATGAGCTTACTGGGAAAAACACATTAGAAAGCAAATTAATTCTTTAAAATTTTTAGAAGACAGACAGGAATAGAGGTACTTGCTTTTAGAAGGGCAGCCAGTATTCTTAACCACTGAGCTATCTCTCGAGCGCTGAGGTACTTGCTTTTAATCCCAGCACTTGGGAGGCAGAAGGAGGTGGATCTCTGTGAGTTCGAGGCCAGACTGGTCTTCAAGACAGCCAGAGCTACATAGTAAGACCCTGTCTCTAAAAAACAAAACAAAACAAAAATTTAGAAGATGACATATAGTTTATCATGGGATTCCAGCATTAGTTTATGCTAATACAGCCTGAAGAGACTCAATAAATCTTTACTGAATTAATTCTCAAAGGTAAATTTAACATAGCTTTCCTCAATTTTACAATACAAATAGACATACATTTAAAAAAACAAAACCAGTAGCACTTGAAAGAAATCTAGCAGAGTACTAAAGAAATCAACAAGAGAATGCTCAATGGAATATCAAAAAATATTATGTACAAAAAAGATTAAATAATAAAAAATGATTTAATTGGTTAGTGCACAAACATCAGATATTTGAATCATTCCATTCTCTATATACATACAATTTTAGCCCATGAACCAAAAATGACAGAAAAGGAAATTAACCTCAAAACTTCTCCATCTAGATTTATCATACAAAGTCTAAATACTCCCAAATGTTAAGAACTAAAAAACAGCCAGGAGTGGTGGCACACGTCTTTAATCCCAGCACTCAGAAGGCAGAGAGGCAGATCTCTGTGAGCTCGAGGCCAGCCTGGTCTACAGAGTGAGTTCCAGGACAGGCTCCAAAGTTACATAGAGAAACCCTGTCTTGAAAAAGTAAAAAGAAAAGGAAAAAAAAAAAGAAGAAGAAGAAGAACTAAAATGCAAGGCTAAATTCTCAAAGCAGTTTTAAAAAGTGAAGTAGTAGCCCAGTATGATGCGATATCAGTAACAGAGTACAGCTTGGCTACTTAAGGTCTAAGATGCCTTAGTTCTCGACAATATATCACACTCCCTTTGCTATAACAGCCAATGTTGAATGTTGCAAAGCAGGCAGTGAAAACAAGAGAAATTAAGCATATTCACATATATGCACATGCAAACCCACAGAAAAGGAACAAACCACCAACAAAGCAGTGGTTCCAGGTTTACTTGCTTAATACACTTTTAAGTTTTCTATTTACATTAAAATGTGAAATGATGTCCAATATCTGCTTATACATTACAGACACATATACCCTTAGTTATTCTCATACACAATATGGTGAAAATTATGAAATAGTTATATTTAGTCCATGTTGAAATTTCACAGTGTAAATCTAAATATAAAAGTAAGATTTGTAAGTACTTCAAATACTACATACTGATGATATTGAGACCATTATAGAGATTTTGGCTTGAGAACAGAAATTAAGACAAATTTCCTATTGTTTTATAATTCCTAATTTATTATGGCTCTTCAGCTATTCCCCTACGTTGTGGGAAATACAAGGTAAAGCACACAGCTATCCACTCATGGAAACTGATCTGCAACGCGGTTCTCTCTGAAAGTTACAAGAGAAGCACGTGAGGCCAGCTCCAAATACCAACAACGATCCTGGAAAAGGTCACAAGGCTCCAATATAATCGGACCAAATGTCTCAGGATTCTTAAGGGAATAGAATATAAAACACAGGGGCTGGAGAGATGGCTCAGTGGTTAAGAGCATTGCCTGCTCTTCCAAAGGTCATGAGTTCAATTCCCAGCAACCACATGGTGGCTCACAACCATCTGTAATGGGGTTTGGTGCCCTCTTCTGGCCTGCAGACACAGACAGACAGAATACTGTATACATAATAAATAAATAAATAAATAAATAAATAAATAAATAAATAAATAAATATTTAAAAAAAAAAGAATATAAAACACACATACCAAAAAGCTAGAAAACTTTGAATGCTGAGTAATGAAGTATGAGAAAAAGAACCCAGGAGACTACGTGTGGCAGGCCTTTGGAGCCTTGCGTTTGTTCTAGCTAGACGGAACCGACTCCGCTTCCAGGTTAACTTAGCTTGCCAGAGCCTAGCTTCCTCAGCTCTAAGCAAGGATTATACCCTGTCCCCTTCACAACCGCCAGAAAGGCCAGCTGAGACTAACTCTGGATTTCACCTAGTACATACATTAAAAGCATCATATAATGATGCAAACTATTTGAGCACAGAATACATTATAATATAAATTACTCATTCACCAAATTTATATTATATAGCTCCATTAACTTTTGTGTTACTATATTTTTAAGATAAACGTGCAATAAAAACTTACTGGAAAGTTTATGTATTATGAAGCATGCAGGGCAGGTCTCATTTCAGAAGAAAAGAATGTAACCTTTCCTAAGGTCACAATCCTCTTTTTAAAATGAACCAAGATGACAGAATACTTAGATTTTTACTAATATTTTTCAAATATATTAAAAATTCAACTTAAGGAGAAACTGAAAAACTCCAAGATGTCAAATCATGTATTATGTCTACATAATTAAGCAGTCATTGTACCTAAAAGAATATTAAATTGACAGCTGTCATCACTAAATCCAAATCTAGATCCAAATTACCTAATCTCACCAGTCCCAGTGTGCACACCAGACATCCCAAGCTCAACTTACATGAGCTCACTAGTGCAGAAGTGTAGCAAGACGGGATGTGACGCCTTAAAGTCAGTCACAGTTTTAAGCTACACCACTGCATTCATTTCAGATGACGAATGAAGCTGTCTTTTCTTTATATGAACACACAAATACAGGCTAACAAATTAGTTCCTTTCCTCAGCTGGCAAATCCTAAAGCTCAGAAAAGCGCACAACAGACTGGACACATAAACACCCGACGGAGTGTCAGGTGTGTGCTGCTCGCCCCTTCCCCGGGAGCAACCAAAAGATTACACCAGCTTAACAGGGTCCAGTAGATTCATTCGGCAATACAAAGAAGAGACAGAATAGCAAGAATTCTACAACTTCTAAAAACTGCTTAACCCTTCAAAGAGAAATATGGTACACCATTCTGTGTTCTTACTATAAATCATGTTTTTTTCTATCAGACATTACTCTCCTCTATGTGGAAACTAATAAATTTGATGCAAAATATATTGATTTCTGTTCCTAATATAATAACAGGACATGTTATAATATTCTATTAGAATAATGCTTTGTAATTTTCTATAATTTCTGTATAACTTGTTATAATTTCTAGTTAAAATACTCTACTTTTTTACTAATGAAAATTTAAAAATTATTTTTTTAAACTAAGCAAAAATTATTCTTACACTATTTGGGACTTTTAACATTTAGAATTCAGTTAGTCTACTTAAATGTACAATTATTTTACTTAAAAAGTTCTACTGTGCCGGGCGATGGTGGCGCACGCCTTTAATCCCAGCACTTGGGAGGCAGAGGCAGGCGGATCTCTGTGAGTTCGAGACCAGCCTGGTCTACAGAGCTAGTTCCAGGACAGGCTCCAAAGCCACAGAGAAACCCTGTCTCGGAAAACAAAAAAAAAAACAAAAACAAAAAAAAAAAAAAAAAAAAAAGTTCTACTGTACAAATAAAATGAAGCCTTCATTTTACAATGAATGAGTCGCAAAGAATACAAGTTTGATCCAAACTTCCCAATAAATGTAGGTTACCAGGAAATCTGTGTTGCTTAATTTTCTTCACCAACCACATAGGAAAACAAAACTTTTTCTTATTTTGCAGTTTTAAACCTATTAACACAAGGCTAACATTTTGGATATAAAGATAATAAAATGTTCTTTTTTAAAATATCATCTTGACCATTAATCAAATTTAATTTAAAATTTTAATTACATCCTAAAATTTTAATTCCTAACTGTTATTTTATTGTGTCTATAAGAGAAATAAACACAAAATAAGCACAGGTGTATGTATGTCACAGAAAAGGCAGGGCAATGTCAGCTGTCAAACACTGCCCTCTATAGGACAGTTTTTTAAATAAAACTGACAACCGAATTTATTCAACACAATATAGTTCAGCCAACAAATTTTGAATTTTCTTGGCAGCCTTGTTCCTGAAGCGAAATTATTCTACTCTCTAAGACTGTGTTTTCAGTGCGGGGGAACCCAGGACCTTGCTCATTCCAGGCAAGGGCTTCACCACTCCAGGATGCCTCAAGGAGAAAGCCCCGTCAGGCGAAGATGAACTGGGCTGAGTCTCAAGGGCTGAGAACACACCCAGTAAAGCCAGAGAACAACGGAGCTGATACTGAAAAGAGCGACATGTGGGGCTGACGGTATTAACAGCTCTGGGCTGTGCTTCAAATTTGGGGACACGTAAAAATAAAGAGCAACAACAACAGAAACAAAAACAGATGCCAGGCCTCTGTCCAGTCCACCCGAGGAAACCTGGGTGCAGCTTGAGTGCCTATATTCTTAAGTCTCCTACAGAGGCCTCCACCTCCCTAGAGCCGGATGACAGACATCTGATTCAATGCCTGGGTTTTTAATGAATTATTTACAGATAAAAGACAAGGGGATGATGCTACCCAAACTATATAACAGTAGCTCTGCAAAGGCTAGACAGCTACCGGGCATCTAGACAACTACTTTGATCTGGCTACTGGAACAAAAGAGAGGAGACTGTCAGCTCTCCCATTATGCTACTTATCTTCCTAGATACACACAGGTAAAATAAAAATGGATCCAAGAAAGAGATGACCTCACTAGTATGTAGTAACATCGAAATCTAAGAAGTTTTGTTGTTTGGTTTTTTTTTTTTTTAAGAGAAGGGGAATAATTAGCGAAAACTAAGTATCAACAATAGCACCGAAACTCACAGAAAGCCCTGGTAACGATAATAAAACCCTCATCTTATTGACTATGAACTTTGCTCCCTCTGGTGGTTACGAAAGGTTTTACTAGGTGTCAGTAAATGAAAAACTACAAGAACTATCCAGACTTACCACTTAGGAAGCCGACAAATGAATGTCCAATTTATAGCTTCGGATGTACTAAAAACTTTATGAATTGTGAAGTATTTCTTGAGATACCAAAACTTACCGGTCTTTGGAACTCTACTTATGTTAATAATTACAGATGCTCAGTAGTCACGGTACTTGCTTCTTTCTGAAAACAGATTTTTACACCAATGCACCGCACCCCTATCCCTTCCCACTCCCACTGACATCAGCATTTGCGTGCCATGTAAGCCGCTCTAAGAGTTACATACTTGGGATCACACTTCTAAACAACAGGGCTTGATGCAGGAGTGTGTGTTGCAAGGGACTTTCTAAGGTTTCATTTTATACTCTCCCACACTTTTTATATTTTTGTTCCATATATTTTATGCCTGTATTAATTTTATTAAGATATTATTTGCTGGACAATGTAGTATCTTTTCTTTTTACAAGCTTATGATTGTTGTATGTACACTGTAGAAATATTTCCGTTCATCCAGAGGAGAAGCTGTAGTCCCGACAAGACGCTACTGCATCCCTGCTCACTTTATTTTCCAGTTCTCTGCCCCTCGCACCCTCCCACACGTAGCCCCGGCAGTTTGTAGAGCACACGAGGTATGACCCAGTCATACTAGATTTGTATTATCTAGTCCTCTGTAGTCTCTGGAATGTTCTTTCCCGTGTGTGGCTCACTTTTTCACTTCCTTAATGTTCAAGGCCACCTTTTCAGTGAGCCTTGCCTGATCAGCATATTTAAATTATTCCCACCTCCTGTACACCCTAGGCGTCTCCCCTGCTTTCTGTCCATGGTATTGACCACCTTCTAAAACACTGTAGTATCTACTAATTTATCTTATACTTATCCTTGCCATAGGATAAGCTCCTCCAAGCAGAGACTGTTTGGCTGTGCTTAGCAGCTGCTATATATCCCAGTTTCCATGAACCATAACTTATATACAATAAAGAATAATTAATGTATAGGGTAATGATTAATAATTCTTTAACAAATGTTAAAAAATACAAGTTACTATATTTCATAGAATGAAGGCTTGTCTGATTCTAGAATTCAAAATAAAGCCAATTAAAGTCTAAAAAACAAACAACCTATTTGAGGATTATCAATAATAGAATTGCAAGATAAAGCAATTAAAATCTTTAAAAAGAAAAAAGTCATTTTATAATTGATTCAATATAATACTACTCTTGTACACATTAGGATAAAATTTAACTACATATCAGAAATATGTGGTGTTGTATTTTAATCATGAAATCTGGAGCAGAGTTCAAATTTAACCACATTCCTCGTAAATACCTGAACCCTTTGCATAGAACTCAAACAGCGGCCATCACACCATTCACCACTGGGAAAAATCTCTCCAAAGGAGCTAAGGAAGATAGAAAGTACTATTTAGGAATCAAGAAAAAAAATCTAATTTTTAACTTAGAAAAAAATCTCTCCCAGAACTGTTAATATATTTACCAGGGTATAAAAAAAATAAGGGTCTTTTTGTCCAGAACAGAAAATACAATCAAACTACCTCAGAACTTACAATGCTATGTATTTACAAGTAAGGCAGATATTAATACATGGACAGGGCAGCCAGATTAAAAAGGATCTTCATCTCCCAAGTAAGCTGGCAAGTGGAGACTAGAATACTGTAGCGAGCTGCGTGAAGCCACACCTGATGGCAATGTAGAGAGCTGGGTGGAGTCGCACCTAATGGTGCTGGCTCCCGCCCTCCGCGATCCCGAAAGCGAGTGCTCTCTGTGATAATCAACTCCTATGGCTAAAGCCTGACTTATGCTATTATCACGCAATGACTGTCAGCTGCTTGCATATGCGTGGACCTATGGGCAATGCCCACCTGGCAATCTGAGGTTGGCAGCCAGGCCTACTTAAGGGCTGGGAGACGTTTGCCCGGGAGAGAGAGAGAGAAGGAGAGAAAGAGAAGGGAAAAAATTGCTGTGAATAAAGTCTTGGAATAAACTGCAGTGAGAAGAGCTCCGGTGGTCGCGTCATCCTTGCTGGACGAGGGAGGCCGCGACAGAATACAATTATTTTCCATCACCAAAATTTTACAAAACTGCCTGCCCTCCATAGTCACTAAAACATCAAACTGAGCGCTTCAGACTGTGCACTTCAGTAGTTTCCACTGTAAAGGAAACACCTGGGAACAGAGCCTCCACAACAAATCTGCAGTCATGTTATCCCACTTTCTTTCCATCCTAGGCTAGAGCAATGAGTTGATGATCTGAGGGAAGCAGGAGTCTGCTCTGCTGGGGAAAGAGGTCCCAAACATGACAAGTTGGAAGGTAAGGGTGTGCCCTTGACTGTTAGGGTGATTTCAAGGTGTCAGCACAAACTTCAGGAAAGTGAATAAGTTATACAGGATACACATGTGGCAATTACATGAGCACATGCATACATGTCTGTATCTAGATGCCCATATATGTACATGTATACATGATAGCATAAATGTATCTACCAATAAACACACATTTGAGTGTACGTATTTCTTAGGTCTGTCTGCTGAGGAAGCCTAGAAACAAAGTCCTTTGTAGCAATAAGTGTATCAAACATTCAGACCTTCACTTCTTGTTGTGGAATATTATTTTAAGATGTGTTACATTTGTTTATGCTCTGGAACATTTGTTTAATGATGTAAAGATGGGTTGCTTTTGTTTATGCTGCATTTGCTTAACTCTGTAAAGCTGTGATTATTTGCCTGTCTAAAATACCTGATGGTCTAATAAAGAATTGAATGGCCAACAGCGAGGCAGGAGCAAGGACAGGTGGGGCTGGCAGGCAGAGAGAATAAATAGAAGGAGAAACCTGGGAAAAGGAGGAGGAAGGAACAATAAGAGAAGAGGAGGACGCTGGGGGCCAGCCACCCAGCAAGCCACAGAGAAAGAAGTAAAGAAAGGCATACAGAGTAGAGAAAGATAAAAGTCCAGAGGCAAAATGTAGATGGGATAATTTAAGATAAGAAAAATTGGCTAGAAACAAGCCAAGCTGAGGCCAGGCATTCATAAGTAAGAAAAAGCCTCTGAGGCGGGCGGTGGTGGCGCACGCCTTTAATCCCAGCACTCGGGAGGCAGAGGCAGGCGGATCTCTGTGAGTTCGAGGCCAGCCTGGTCTACAAGAGCTAGTTCCAGGACAGGCACCAAAGCTACAGAGAAACCCTGTCTCGAAAAACCAAAAAAAAAAAAAAAAAAAAAGAAAAAGCCTCTGTGTTTTATTTGGGAGCTGGAGGCAGGACCCCTGAAAACAGCCAAAGAGTAAAGAGTAAAAAACCAACAAATATTATATTTTATTAAAATGCCTAGAGGAAAACAGCTAATTCCAGGGATAAGACTAAGAAAGCATCAAATGAGCCAGTACAGTACAGTTGAATTGAGTCCTGAAGTCAATCAGACACTGGTGAAATGGCTCAACAAATAGAACCTGATGCTCGATGACCCGAGTTTGATGCCTGGGACACCATGATGGAAGGAGAGAACCAGGTCCACAATTTATCCTCTGATCTCCACATAAGCAACATGGCACACATCTCACACACACACACACACACACGCACACGGGCAGGCGGGGGTGGGATGAACAGAATAGTTATAAAATAAAACTTTATAAGAGGTGAGGGACTGATGAGATGGCTCAGCAGCTAAGTGCATTATTTGTTCTTCCAGAGGACCCATGGTCGGGTCCCAGCGCCCACACAGCAGCTAACAATTCCAGCAGATCTGATACCCTCTTCTTATCTCCATGGACACTACACACATGTGATACACAGACATACATGCTAGTAAAACACCCATACACATAAAGTAAAATTTTCAACAACAAACCCCCACATGTCCATCTGACTTGAAGGCGTCTTTGCATGAGTGTGGTGCAGCGACTCTACTAGCAATCGCAGCACTTTGGAGGCTGAGGTATAGGACAACTACAAGTTTGAGGCCAGCCTCTGCAACACAGTGAGATCTTGTCTTTAAAGGGGGCGGAGGGGGAGGATTAAAAAAAAAATCTTCACAGATATATGTACCATGAATAATAAAAACCCAGAGACAGATATTGGGATTCAACCTGCAGATCAGAAAAGCAGCCAAACCACTAGAGAGCTCTTACCTCTATGAAATCTTCAGATTGAAAGAGAGTTCCTATCTCATCTTGCCTTATATTCCTCTCTAGTGCTGAGTTTAAAGGCACTGCCCAGCCTCTGTGGCCAACTAGCATGGCTGCTGGGATTAAAGGTGTTTGCCACCACTGCCTGGCCTATATGGCTGACTAGTGTGGCTGTTTTGCGTTCTAATGGTCAGACAAGCTTTATTTATAAAATACAAATGAAATATTACTAAAGATGTAAACTGAGGTCATGCTGGATTAGGGTGGACTGATGTCCTCACACAAGAAAGGAGAGGGAGATTCGGATAGAGAAACCTGGCCATGGGAATACAAAGGCGGACACTGGAGCTTGGCCACCTTGACGGCTAATCTTGATTGTCAATTTGACACACCTTGGAAGAGGGAACTTCAACTGAGGATCTGCCTCCAACAGAGTGGCCTGTGGGCATGTCTGTGGGGCTATTTGCTTGACTGCTAATTGATGTAGAGGACCCAGCCCAGGAGCAGAACCATCCCTAGGCAGGTGGGCCTGGGCTATCCAAGAAAGGTAGCTGAACAGGAGCCTGGAAGGGAGCCAGCAAGCACCGTTCCTTCATGGTCTCTGCTTCAGTTCCTGCCTCTGGGTCCTGCCTTGAGTCTCTGCCTCAACTTCCCCCGGTGACAGACTGTAATCTATAGGCCAAACAAACCTTTTCTCCCCGAGTCCCTTGCTGGTCACTATTCTACCACAGCAACAGAGGGACAAACTAGGGCAGTCACCACAAGGCACAGAATGTCTGCAGGCCACCAGAAGATGGAGAAGGAAGGATCTTCTCCACACATGAAACTCATTTCAGACGTCTGCTCTCCGGACTAGGAGACAACCAGTTTCTGATGTTTTAAGCAGCTGTGGCACTCTCTGTGACAGCAGTGCTAGGAAACACTATCTTGTGTCAGTAAGAAAGGAAAAAAAATGCTCCAAGGATTGGGGTATATGAAAAGGACATGGGCTGGTTTGAAGATTCTTTCAGCAGACGAACTATTTCAATGGATTATACTGCATGAATAAAACAGAAATCCATAAGTCTATACACTATAAACACATAAGTGTTGGGAAAGGCAATCAACTATGGGCGCAGAAAATCCCTACACATTCTTGCTCAATTGATCAGGCCCTCAGCACTCTCTTATGCAGGCCATTTCTCAGGACTTTGTGACCAGCCAGCAAGACACCTTTGGGAATGCAGTAGCACCTCTCTGGCCCCTGACAAACAGCAGGCTTGCTGTAAGTTGTGAATTCCCATAGCTCAGTGCTTTCTTTCCCTCTAGCACAGCCACTGCATAGACAGAAATCCTGCTAACCTTAATGGTGTCATCCCCATGGGACTCAGGAGATGTGGGAAACTGATGCAAACCAAATGAAGCTCATGCAGTTTGCCAAGTCTTGAATAATAAAGTCTTTGGGCTCTGACCCAGGATCCGTCAGCCTTCTGCCGGCATTTAAGAAACAGGCTAACTTAACAGGGCAAAACCGCAGACATCCCACACTTCTTTTCCTAATAGACAGACGGTGGATGACAGTGTGACAGAGAAACTGAGAAATGAAAAGCTCCTTATGTCTTAGTTAGGGTTACTACTGTTGTAATAAAACACCATGAGCAACTTGGGAGGAAAGGGTTTATCTGACTTATGCTTCCACATCATAGTTCATCATCAAAGGAAGTCAGGACAGGAACTCAAGCCGGGCAGGAACCTGAAGGCGGGAGCGGATGCAGAGGCCATGGAGGCTCCCAGGATCAGGAGCGGCCCCACCCACCCTGGGCTGGACCCTCCCACGTCAATCACTAATTAAGAAAATGTCCATGTTATGGAGGCATTTTATCAATTATTGATGGTCCCTCCTATCTGATAATTATGCCCGTGTTAAAACGGCATAAAGTTAAGCAGGATGCCTTCAACCAGTTTAATACCAAATAAAAATAAAACAATGGAGTTAGAAAATCCTTAATTAATGTTTAAAACTAGTAGGTGAAATCTTACTAGGAAAACAGCATGTGTCTAGAAAGTCTCAAAGTGCTCCGCACAAGTTACTTACAGTGAAGCGCATGGAAGGTACACTTCTGTGCTACTCCTCCTGAAATGTGCAACCTGGAGCCAATCATAACCAATCCAAATGAGAGACATTTCTCAAAATGGCTCTTATTAAAATCAACAACAATAAAAACAAAAGCACAGGTAATAAAGAAAGAGAAAGCCCAAGAAACTGTTGTAGAAGCCTAAAGAAATATGGCAAGGGAATACAATGCATCATTCTAAATCAGGTTGGTAGGATTTGTAGCAAATAACTAGAAAGGGCATTGTTAAGTAAATGAAAAATGTGATTATGTACTACAGATTCCACAGTAAGGGTGGATCAATATTAAAATTCTAATCTTTGTAGAAGCTTCCTAAAATATACATATATACATGCAAATAAGTTAAAATAAAATTTCTGATTTTGATAATTAAGGTACAGTTATAAAAAGCAATTAAGGTACAGTTATGAAAGTGCTTGTTCTTAGGAAATAAATACTGAGTATTTAGGGTAAATGAACATGATCTCCAATTTATAACAAACAGTTTAGAAAAAATATTTATACAAATATGTGATATAGATGTGTGTATGAATATGTAAACAGAACAACAAAGCAAACATAACTGGTAAATCTAGAAAAAGGCCACACAGAAGATCCTTCTTCTTTTGAAATTCTTTCAAACTGTGAATATTAAAACTTACCTTCCCCTGCCAAAACTACAGAAACAAAGACACTGATAACCACTGATCAATACATTCTTGAAGGAAAACACAAATGAGAACACAAAGAGCTACATTACTATAACTTTACATAGTCATCGACATACAGGTTTCTGTTGTGTTTTCTGTGTGCGAGTGAGTGTGTATGTGTGTGTTTCAAACAGCAGGTCTGGTATGGTTAAATCATTAAGCATGGGTCTAATTTCTAATGCTATTGTTTGTTCCTTAACTGTGGACAGTTTAGTGAATTTCCTAACTTTTAAAGTACAGATAATAACAGTTTCTGACTTCGAAGATTTCTGTGCAGTTTCAAGGGACACCACATGCAAACCCAGCCCATACACAGTGCTTTCATTTCACTTCTCAGAAACAAACTCAGCAAAACAAAGTAACTCTTTGCTGGGATTGGAACCCAGGGCTTCAGAATTGCTAAGCAAGTGCTCTAACACTGAGCTCATCTCTAGTCCAAAGAATCACTCTTTTTATCCTAAACGTTTAATGTCAAATCTAAACGTCAAAGCTCTCCTGAAACCAAAGTTATTATATTATACCTCTTACCAATCCAAAAGCAAAGGAGAAAAAAAAAAGAGAGAGAAAAGTTAAAAAGGACCAGCCTAGAGTGTGTAAACTAAAAATTGAGAAGTATACAGCACACACACTCACAGAAACACACAAATGTATATGAAATGAACATCATTGTTTGCCTTTATTTTGTTTCAGTTTGAGACAGGGATTCAGTAATGTCACTATCGTGGAATTCCTTATGTAGACTAGGCTGAGATCTATCTGCTTCTGCCTGGCTGTCTTTACAAGACTGCAATTTTGTTCATTTTGTTTTTTACTTTTTCAAGACAGGGTTTCTTGTGTAGCCCTGGGCTGCCCTGGAACTCACTGTATAAACCAGGATGGACTAAAACTCAGGCATAGGCTTGCCTCTGCCTCCCAAATGCTGGGATTTAAGGTGTGTGCCATCACTGTCTGACAACATTAAAATATATTTAGAAAAATATATTAAAGAAATTATATTCAATTCCCATCATCACCAACAAAAAATAGTAAAATTTGATAAATATTCTAAGATGCCATTAAATAAATATTTAATAAGGAAAAATCTCTAACCACATAAAATCTGTATACATTTTAACAGTCATAGTAGAAATTTACTGCATAAGTAAGGTACTGAAGGTTTAAAAAAAAAAAACACACAAATTCAAATATATACCAGAATTTATATATTCAAATGCCTTCAAAGGCCATGAACCAGAAGGAGCCACCTGTAAACCAGCAGGAAAACACCAAGCCCACCGGGCCAAAACCTAGAATTCACAGTCTGAGCTCAGCTCAGGGGGCATCTGTTTGACCACTGACCTTCAGATCTGTAACCTGAGCACATGTGTGGCATCTGCATACTGCTGCTTTAGAAAAGATTATGAAATGGAAAACAGTGAATATTCATACACATGCAAGGGGAGGAGGGACTTCTCAGGTCCCCAAGAGGAAGTCACAGCTGTTCTGTCGGCCATCTGTTAGTCTTTGAACTCCTAAGATCCATTTTGATGTCAAGACACACAATTTTAGGGTTCCTAACAACTCCTTAGACCCCACGACTGATGTGACAAATTTTTCCCATACTTGTAACAACTGATGTGCCCACGAAAAAGCTACCACAAAACACCTTCAAGTTTTTAATTCATTCACTCTAAAATGTCTGCCATATAATGTGTCTATACACACACACACACACACACACACACACACGCACGCACGCACTGCACCAAGACAGGTACTGCATATTGCATGCCTTTGATCCCAGCACTCAGGCGGCAGAAGCAAGTGGATCTTTGAGTTTGAGGCCAGCGTTAATGAGACTCTATCTCAAAAATAAAACAAAATTCAAAGTTATCTGCATTTGTAATCATTATGACCCAAGCTCTAACCTACAAACTTTTCACCAGTTTTCCTGTTTTTAATATCTTGAAAGGGGCTGGAGAGACAGCTCAGCAGTTAAGAGCATTGTAGCTCTTCTAAGGACCTGCGTTCAGTTCCCAGCATCCACACGACAGCTCACAATCACCTGTAATTCCAACTCTGAGGGGTCACACACACACACGGTAAACATACATACATGCAAGTACTCACACATACACATTAAAATAAAATCGTTAAGAATGTATATATGGTACACATACATACAGGCAAAACACATATACATATAAAATATGTATAAGTAATAAATCTAAATTGTTTTATTTGAAAGAAATTTTTTCCCAAGATGATAATGATCTCCAGATAAATTCTGAATAAATTCTGTTCTTAGAAGATTAAATTATACTTCAGGGCTGGAGAGATGGCTCAGAGGTGAAGAGCACTGGCTGCTCTTCCAGAGGTCCTGAGTTCAATTCCCAGCAACCACATGGTGGCTCACAACCATCTATCAGATCTGGTGCCCTCTTCTGGCCTGCAGGCAGAACAATATATACATAATAAACACATCTTAAAAAAAATTATACTTCTAAAACCTATTACTCAAAGGGGGTCTCTGCATCAGTTGCTGGTTGTATTAATATTTAAGTAGTCATTTTAACAGATAAGTACTACAATTACCTTATAGACTTTTGGTGAAATGAGCCTAAGACACGTGACTTGAGCAAAGCTCAGTTAGACACTTGGGTGGAAGGGAGTTCCCAGAGAGTATAATGTACACTTAGTAAGTCTTACCTGAGGACTCCATCCTGGATCTAGTTTTTTAACTGCTGCGATGTATTCCTGCATTGCTTGGCTAGGGCTGGAGTCACCAAGGGCTTTCCATGCCTCCCTAGAGCACAGAAGAGACACCCTTCATCAATGACGCAAATAACACCAACAGCACGTTGTTGAAACAGGATCGTGCTATGTAGCCAGGCTGGCCTTAAACTCACACATCACATCCAGCTGGCATATTTCTTACTAATATTCTACACACATATATTTCAAGGCTCTGAGGACATAAAGATAACAAAGTGTCAAAGGGGATGTGCTCTGTTTATGTTTTTATGTTGATAAACAAGTATAAAACTCATAACCCTACCTCAAGGGCGTTTTGGAAAATTTCCCCCAGTTCCCTCCTCACATGAAATTTTAGAACACAGATATCTTGCCTACTGTTCAATTTTGAAGTATCACAAATTATAGTACTCTAAGATTTAATTAGTCTCTCTAAATCCAGTGTTCACAACTATTGAGACTGCATCATCTATAGATCAGTGCAGTACTTCCCATCTTACGAATTCACTGTCCAGGCTACGGGGACAGGCTCCTTGGTTTACCCCAGCCAAGTCTTCCCACTCTTAACCAAGTTTCTTGGTCCTCTAATCTTATAAAGAGAGCCCAGTCCTCATCTCCTGTTCCTATGAAGAAAGCAAGATCTTTCTAAAATTTTTACTGACTCTCTTGACAGTTACTTACACATACAGCCTCACCCCTAAATATATAAGTTTATATCAAACCTGGGGATCATCAATTCTACGACACAAAGACAAGCTATCCAGACTCCCTTGGTTGTCACAACAATGCCTGGCATGACTTGTCTTCCCAGACCAGAAGCCAGTCAAGACTCATGCATGCCACTGTGGTTCATTTATCTTCCTCCTTCTCTTCCACATGTTGACATTTTTAAGTCTCAAAAACAATTATTTTACAAAATGCCACTCAGCTTGGTTTGCCTAATTGTTTTCTCACTTAAATAGTGTTCTTCTCAAAATGATTAATCATTGATTAAAATTAAATATTTCAATATTTCGGTAAGAGTAATATGTAAGTTGCATGTCCTTTATAATGGGTAACAGTAAGGACACATGATGTCAGCCTGTCCCATAACTAATATATTAATGAGCTGGTAATGGCAGTATCTGACAGTTTTCTGCTTTACTAATTAATAAGAGTGGCTATAAAAATATAGACTTTGCAGAGCAGAGAATCACTGAAAACATGGAGAATTGGACAATGAATAAGGGAAAATAATGAAGTGATAAAATTCCACACAGCAAAAAAGCTCAGAGTAAAAGCTACATTTGACATTCTCTAGATAACAAAATTCCAGAAATGGCTTATCATCAACAGAGAAAATCTGTAACAAAATGTAAATCAAAGCACTGATGTACCACATGTTGAAAAAACAGAATGTAATCTGAATTCAAGAGCATGGTTGGCGATGTAAGTGATTCGCCCCCCACCCCCACCACCACCACCACAGCTGAATGCTGGTAGTCGGACTACGGTCCAGAGATCCACATTTGGCAATGTTAGAATGTATGATCAAATTCATGGGTAAACTCTACCCCAGGACTGGATGGTTCAGTGGTTAACAGCACTTGGTGCTTCTGCAGAGAATGGAGATTCAGCTCCCAGTACCCACATGGCAGCTCATAACCATTTGTAACTCAGCTCCAAGGGATCCAAACCCCTCTTCTGATCTCAATGGGCACCAGGTACACATGTGGTATACATACATGTATGCAGACAAAATATCCATACAAATAAATAAATCTAAAAACAAATATACAAATCCCTCTATATCCTAAGAGACCTTTAACACAATAAATAAATACATGAATGCAGGAAGGTGTTCCACGGGGTATATTATAGGCCTACTTGAAACCATGTGACTTAGACTCCAAAGGATTGTGGATGACATTGATAGTATAACAAATTAGGATGAACAGCTTCAACCGTCTGTTTAAAGTCACGTTCACATGCTTAAATCTGGGTATCAAAATTGTAGCAATTACTGAAATGCAGGAATGTCTCCTTAACTCACTGATCACAGAGCAATAAATAACACCACCCTCAACACTAATCTTCCCACTGGGGCTGCTGTACAAAAAATCTCCCATTTTGTAACTATGTTCACTGTTGTTTAACAATTTCTCTTTTTCCACTTCAGCCAGCTAGGAAAGAATAATATGAGGGAACCTTTGAATTATAGATGAAAAATGTATTCAGAGCAGAGTGAGCCTGTGTCAGGTTTTAGGTTTTTTTCTCCACAATTCTTTCAAAAAAATTATTACAAGCACTTTTTTCTGTGGGGCAGAGGCAGAGATAAGTGGAGATGGGAATTCATCTTCTTTTCCCTTCCTTCCGTGGTGAGAAGCAGCAGTCTCCTAGAGGCTAGTCAAGAAACAACCTTGAGCGGTAAGATAAGGGCTCCGGTCTCAGCAGCACCAAAGAATCCTTCAGACTTAGCTAAAAGCAGATTCCTTTAATCCCTTCCCCCCACCTGTCATTAGTAGCCAACATCAAAGAGATTAATAAAACAATAATTCTTTAATCCGCTAACCCTTTTCTAATTCCTAAACCCTTAAGTCATTTCTGACAACCTTACTAAAGATCCCAAGAATGTTTCTTACCATTTTTGCTTTCCTTCAAAATCAAAGAAGTTTGGTTTAGGAATATTGCAATTTCCAACTTTGACCTAAAAGAGGAAGGGGGGAAAATATAAAGAACTTATTTTATTTTTCTAAGGAACATAGAACTTTTTCTTTTCAAATTTATTTTGTACACTTATAACTATAGATTAGAAAATATTTTAATATATATAGGGTAACAAAATTTAACATTGCAGAACAGACAAAAAATTCAAATAATCCCAACTGAAAACACTACCAGCACTGGGTGTGGCCATGCACGGCTCTAGCGGTGCAGGTGGATCTCTGTGCATTCGGTCAAAGCTCATTATGAGTTCAGGGCCCTCCTAGTCCACACAGTGCACTCCAGGCCAGGCAGGGCTACACGGTGAGACTCTGTCTACATTAACTAACTAATTAAACAAAAGTATTACATAAATAGCCTCGGCTGGCTTTCTATATAAAATAACTGCTAATACAGTAACACACAGGCAAAAAAAAAGATGACAAATAGCTGCATTTCTAAACTAGCAGGCTAATTATAGAACAAGTTACAAGTAAAATTATAGTCTTTACTGCCATCAAAACAGAATTTTATGATGGGTGGTGGTGGCGCACACCTTTAATCTCAGCCTCTTAGGAGGCAGAGGCAGGCGGATCTCTGAGCTCCAGGCAGCCTGGTCTACAAAGCAAGTTCCAGGACAGCCAAGGTTACATGTCTCAAGCCCTCTCCCAACGAATATAATATAAAATTATAGGAAGTTTTAATGTACTATTGTGTGTGTGCATATGAGGGTGGGAGAGGTCAGGCCCACTCCACTGAGGATGTGGGGCTTGCACAACATGTGTTTTACGATCACTCCACTGGGCCCTATAAGAAAATTCTTTAACAGGTAATTAACAAAATTTAAAGTTTGGTTTTTCAGAATTCACATATACTGGAGTCTTTTTCCATGCTCACTGTCATGATTCTGCTAGCATTTTACCTCTCCTCAAATCAGTACAGAATGCACTGAAAATGCACTATTTTAAAAGCACCATATTAGCCTTTAAATCCCAGCACTCTTGAGTTTGAGGCCAGCCTGGTCTACAGATTGAGCTCCAGTACAGACAGGGATACACAGTGAAATCCTGTCTTAAAAAAATAAAATAAAGCCGGGCGGTGGTGGCGCACACCTTTAATTCCAGCACTTGGGAGGCAGAAGCAGGTGAATCTCTGTGAGTTCGAGACCAGCCTGGTCTACAAGAGCTAGTTCCAGGACAGGCTCCAAAGCCACAGAGAAACCCTGTCTCAAAAAACCAAAAAAAATAAATAAATAAAATAAAATAAAATAAACACACTAAATATAGATGTCAAAAGCTAGGGGAAAGGGCAAAGAGTCTCAACAATAGTATAAATGCTATTTATGTGGTCAATACTTTTTAAAAGTAATTTATTTAAATTTATTTTATGTACAGTGTGTAAAGGTGTCAGATCCCTGGAACTGGAGTTACAGACAGGTGTGAGCAACCATGTGGGTGCTGGGAATGGAACCTAGGTCCTCTGGAAGAGCAGCCGGTGCTCTTAATCACTGAGCCATCTCTCCAGCCCCATCTGATATTCTTTGTTGTTGTTTTAAGCCAAGCTGTCTTAAACTCTTGAACCCCCTACTTCTACATCTCAAGGCTGGGGTTACAGGTGTTCACCACTGCACCTGGCTCTATAGTTCTGAGACTCAAATGACATTTGTAACTAAATTAGATTGTTTTCATTATAACTGTGCAAAAATGAAATTCATGCAGGAACAAAATTCAGTTCGATTGCCACTGACAGAAATAATCTCCATCATAAACTCCTAACATACCCACTCTATACATCTCTTATGACATTTGCAGTTTCTGCCTTGCATTAGAATTTTTTGGGTCAGGTGTTTTTCATTAGAACAAAGCTTCTAAAAAATTGCTCGAAACTCAAAACCCAAAGCACTTGTCTGCTTGAGCGGCCTTCCCTCATCTCCCTCTTGTATATTCAAATTCTCCTGGGACTGCAGGCTTCCCCTAAGGTCTTCCCCTGACTTTACTCATTCACCCACTGCCTTGCAGCTTTTTAGTTATGAGTTTTGTTCCTACTGTTCCATCATCATCTTCTGCTTTTCAAACTGCCAAACAAAATTCCAGTCTTGCTCCAAGTTCTAATTCTAAAAAACCTTTCAGCCTATAACCATTTCATCTGCCTATGAATTCATAAAAGTTATCAACTCATGGGGCTGGAGAGATGGCTCAGCAGTTCTGAGCACTGCGGCTCTTCTGAAGGACCTGAGGTCAGTTCCCAGCACCCACGTCAGGCAGCTCACAACCACCTCTGAAGATCTCCAGCTCCAGAGGAGGACCTGGTGGCCTTTGCTGCCCACCAAGGGCACCCACACACGTGCAGTGTATACCCACAGAGACACACCACACACATAAATAAAAACTAACCTTAAAAGTTACCACGCCAGCCGGGCGGTGGTGGCGCACGCCTTTAATCCCAGCACTTGGGAGGCAGAGGCAGGAGGATCTCAGTGAGTTCGAGGCCAGCCTGGTCTACAAGAGCTAGTTCCAGGACAGGCACCAAAGCTACAGAGAAACCCTGCCTCGAAAAACCAAAAAGAAAAAAAGGTACCACCAATTATTTCCTTAGCGATAGATCATAGTCCTCTGGCTATTACTAAAACGCATGCACCTACTGAAGCAGGCCTTTTGTCATTTGACTGAGAAGCAATTCTTGAATAATTTCTAATCCTATGAGACAGGCCATTGCAAACCCATCCTATACGAGAGGATACAGAAACTCAAGAGGGGGTGGTCTCAACGCACACATGGGCAAATCCTGATCAGTTGTCTGTTTGACTCCTTCCCTGTATCATCTATCTTACATGTTACAGAGAATCTGGGCTTTAGTTCTGACATCTCCAAAAATCACATCATTTCTGGACCCTGCTACAAATACAAAAGGAGATGGACAGTACAAACTATGGTACAGGCCATGCAACTTCTGCCTACTCCTAGGTCTGGATGTACATGGAAATTATAATAAAATATGTTGCTGAAAAACAAAACAGTGGAGTGCAGGAGAGCTAGCCCAGCAGTTAGGAGTGCCTGCCACTCCTGCACTGTAACTCCAGCTCCAGATCTGATGAGCTCTTCAGCCTTGGCAGGCACCAGGCATGCTCACTCATGAAGAAATGTTGTAAGAGGTGAGGGGTTAGGACAACCAGAGAGATGGCTCAGTGTATAAAAGCACTAGCCAGGCAGGCTTGACAACCTGAATTCATCCTCCGGAACCCATGGCAGGGAGAGAACTGACCTCCATACATGTGTGCGCGTGCACACACACACACTAAATAAAAACAGTCAAAAACCCAAAAAGGTTCACCCTCCTCTTGCTCTGCCTCAGCTAGAACATGCACACTGTTTGTGAGCTTCTCCGGCCATGAAAGCAGGACTTGAAACTGGAGTTCTTGAACACTGTGGTCCTGTGATTCCTGTGATTTCTTAATTCCTAGAATTAAAGTCTCCAAAGACCTTTAGTATGTGTGGACTTTATCTGTCATATATATAGTGAGAAATTAGATCTTGGCAGGGTACTGGTGGTGCAGACACACACCTTTAATCCCAGCACTTGGGAGACGGACCTCTGAGTTTGAGGCCAGTCTGGTCTAAAGAGCAAACTGGAACAGCCAAGGCTACATGAAGAAACCCTGTCTTGAAAACAAACAAAAACAAAACAAAACAAAAACAGGAAGGAAGGAAGGAAGGAAGGAAGGAAGGAAGGAAGGAAGGAAGGAAGGAAGGAAGGAAGGAAGGATTTTTTAACATTATCTCATGAAATATTTAGAAACGAACCCACTGAGTCATTCAGCATTTCCAAATGTTGACACATTGCACTATACAGGAGCGAAACTTCACATTCATTACGCCACCACTTATCTCATGAGGAAGACTTCGTAAGCACCGGGGAGCTGTCGAGCTCATGGCAGCAGATCCCACTTTTTCCAAACTTCTACTTGTCATTTGACAATTCAAATATCATCATCACTGGCAACAAGTATGTACAGCTGTTTTCCAGGCTCACTTCTTTCATTTTCAAGAAACTATCTGCCAAACACCCAACTTTATACAGAGTTTATATAGTTCTTGTTAAGTAAAAATGAAGTGCCATGGAAAAAGGACATAGTTTAGTTTGTAACTCAATTATAGCTGTGATTTTACCCAATTTCCTCAAAATAGCCAATATAATCAGGTATGTAAGAGAAGAGCTTGTGTGTTTCTCCCATTACACAATTGTTTGTTTGTTTGTTTGCTTGTTTTGAGACAGAGTCTGACTGTGTAGCTCCAGCTGACCTGGAACTTACTGTGCTGACCAGGCTGGTCTTGAACTCACAGCAATCACCACCTTTACTTCCCCAAAGCACTGGATTAAAGTCATGTACAGTCACAGCAGCATCACACAAAATGTTGAGCAGGACTTGAACAGCAACCTCTCTCAGGACACAACGTTATTAGCATGCGTTCCTAATAATCATCAGTCCTCAGAAGATGGCTCACTCCTTTCAGGGTCTTTAAGAATCAGGACAGGCCAGCAAGATGGCTCCACAGGGAAAGGTGCTTGTCACCAGACCTGACCACCTAAGATGGACCCCAGGGACCCAAGTCCTGCAAGTTGTCCTCTGACCTCCACTTGAACACTATCATACATGTGCACACACACACACACAAATGTAATATGAAATGCATGCGGGTCCTCACAACTACCTAAAGACGAAAAAGAATTCAGGCAAAATATATGTAACTATACCAAGAGGCAATTTTTTTTATTCCAATAAAATAAAAGAGCTACCCAGAGCTTCATTTCTTCCGATGTTTCAAAGAGCTGGGGTTTTCCTGACCTGCTATTGAACTTGCCATCATTTTTCACATTCACATCTAGAGGCCTTAATCCTGTAAGCCTCTGATGTCTGGATGTTCTCTGGTCTTTGCATTCTCTGTCAACAGGACAGGACAGCTAGCGTCCTACTGAAATGTGTCTGTTGACTGTGATAAGGCAATTGTTTTTCCTTCTGGTATCTAACCTTGAATGATAAATTAGTTTTACATATGTAACTCATACATTTCCTTATCTTTAGTTAAAGTTCAGAAACTACATTTTAATTCCAATATATCCATGCGATCTTCTGAGTTGCCTACTCCCCGGGTTTTTTGTTGTTTATTTGTAAAAGAAAGTCATTCAGGAAGCTGAGTCAAGAGTTCATCTCACACACACACACACACACACACACACCCTATTTACCAACATGGAGCCATTTCAAAAAAAGGTGTGGGGGGGTATAACTATATCTAACAGAACCAAATTTACCCAAAACATATCAGCTATATTTAGCATTTGTAAAAATCACAATAGTAATATTTGTGTTTTATGTATATAATATTCTCTGAAATCCCAAAGTTCTTGTTAACATTACTGTTAACATTACCATATTTTCTATCACTTGTCCCTTTGGCAACAAATGACTAATTTGATTTTATCATCCTCGTTTTGTAAAAGTTCAGATACAAGGCCACTAATGAGAAAACAGAAATACTGTCAGTGTTCAGCTAAATATCATTCATAGAATAGCAGAGATTTTTCCATTTTCAGAATGATATTCTCCAGGGCCAAAAAAACCGACCGACACTGACAGGCTGACACACACACACACACACACACACACACACACACACACACACTTCATTACACTCGACCATTAGCCCCGCACGCCTCTGTAAGTTTTTGGAGGAAGACGCCCGTGCCCTCTCTCATCCACCCATCTTTTACCTGCTTGTACCTGGCATACAGGTACAAGAGCTGCTCCCTGCTGGCCATCTGAATCAGGCTTTGGACGTGTGCAGCAGCCTTCTCAAACTGCTCGGCTAGGTTCCGGGACGCCTCGGTCTCGGGGGTCTGGGGGGACTCCATATCACCGGAGTCGTCCCCGGAGCTCAGTTCCCCACCACTGTCACCCGTGGTGGCCCCCGCAGGTAAGAACGGTGTGGCCATGCCCACTCGCTCGATGTGGTCTGTCCTCACCGGTGTGACGCTGACTCCCGGGCCTGGACCACTAGTCTGGGTGCGGAGCCCGGCAGCAGTGGGACACAGCTAGCTGTCTGGCTTCCTCAGGTGACTGCCACTCCGCCTGCTCCGGGGGCGTAGGGCCGCCTCTGCGAAGCCCGGCGGCTCTTCCCAGCCGGCCCGTCCTCCTCCGGCTTCCCTCGGTCAGACCGAGCACCTGGCCACGCCCGGGTCACTCCAACGGCGCTGGGGTCTAGGGGCCGCTCGGCTGGGAGGTGAGGAGACGCCTGCAGCGCGCGGCCGGCCAATGCCACCAGAGCTAGGTGGTGAAGCGTGGGGGGCGAGCTCGGCGGGATGCTCTCCGGAGCACGCGCCCGTGGCTCCGCGGCCCCGCCTGCTCCGCGGGCCCGAGCCCTCCTCCCGGAAGGGAGTCGTGGGTTATGGAGGGCGCGGTGAGGGTTGGAGAAATTGGTCTCAGTTATGGGGGAGTCCGCTCGTCGCTTACGGATAATCCAGAGTCACAAACTCAGGAACTCCGGATAGGCCCCCGGGGAAGGGGAAGGAGGCAGTCCATTAGGTGGTGTAGCTGCAGACGCGGAGTAGCGGGAAACAGGGAGCTGAGGACAAAGGTTCCGCCTTCTCTTAACCACTCAAGTCAGTGCACCCCAGGCTCCCCAAGACCCTCTGTTATCTGTTCCTCGAGATCTTGACTCTGTTTTGAATAGCAAGTGAACGACTGATGGAGCCTTCACTGCCCCACCGTGTGTCTAAACCGTCAAATGACTCTCCTCAGTGTTTCCATGTTTGCTGACCCCTAATTTCCCAGGGCTCTGAGAGAAGGCTTCAACAGATTCCCCAGTCCCACCTTTATCATCATCTCATGATAATACTTCCCATACATCTTCTAGTAGAACCCGGAAGTCCCCGTAGCTCTACCCTAAAGGAACAGATCTTTTCTGTGTCTTTTCAAAAAGGAAAACTACACGGGTACACAAACTTCATTACACCTACCCATCAACCATGCGCATTTGCTATCAGTTTTCAGAAAGGTCCATTTTGGTATTCTCTCCAGCAGGGACTTGAGAGCCTCACTGTGGGATGTCGATTGGAGAAAACGCTCTCAGTTGTTAGGGTGACTCCTAAATGTGCACGTGTCGTGTGTGTGTGTGTGTGTGTGTGTGTGTGTGCGCGTGTGTGGTGGTGGTGGTGGAGTTGTAGCAGCAACAGCTTCCACCAGATTTGACTCTGGTTTCAGGGTCAAACTGTGCTTCTTTCACTGACCTTTTAAAGCTTTTTGTTTCTAGTTTGGGGACCAGGGCATATTTCATTCACTGACTCTTACTCTAGGACCAAAGTGTGTTTCTTTGGCACTGGTTTCAGAGTCAGGGTATATTTCTTTGGTTCTGGGTTCAGGGCTGAAGTATTTCTTTCCCTGGCTCAGGTCTCCGAGCCAGGGTGTGTTTCTTTCACTGGCTCTATTTTCAGGGCCAGGGTGGGTTTATTTGACTGACCCTTTTACCCTACAATTATTGATTGATCATTTCGGATTAAGCTTTAAAATAAGTTTGGAGCTGGGCGGTGGTGGCACGAGCCTTTAATCCCAGCACTCGGGAGGCAGAGGCAGGCGGATCTCTGTGAGTTCAAGGTCAGCCTGGTCTACAAGAGCTAGTTCCAGGACAGGCTCCAAAGCCACAGAGAAACCCTGTCTCGAAAACCAAAAAATAAAAAATAAAAATAAAATAAAATAAGTTTGGACAGAATGAGCAAACAATGAGGAAAAAAGGTAAAAAGGCTTGGATCTGAACTCAATAAACATTCTTTGAGAATAGAGAAACAATGGTCTCACTATTAGTACCTCCTCAAAAGGAATAACAAGAACAAGTACAGATATTTGAAATGTGATAACTGGAAGAAACATGTCAATGGAGTAACGCTGGAGTCCAGCTCCAGCGGGCCCCAGCTCCCAAAGAGGAGGTGTGGAATTGGCAAGAGGGAAGGAGGAGACTGACAAGACCTGAGAGTGAATTGGCAGGGCTGCCACTTTATTTTAAAAAGACTACACCTTTTACACTTATCATTGTACAATAGTTTAGCCACAGGCAAGGTTGAAAGCAGACTTAATGATTCAGGGACAAAAAAAAAAAATGCCTATCGTTCTCTATGATTCAGTAACTTCAGAAACTCCCCAGGAGCCCACAAGTTCCTCCTGCCAGAAATAAGGGGTCTGACTCCTACCAAACAAGAACTTTCTTCAATCCCCCAAAGGAATGGAGAACACGATCCAAATGCCTGAACTTGGGGAAAGGACTTCCTCTGGGGACCAGGTACTCCACCACAGTTTAAGAGGTTCTTCACGGGGAATGAGGTAGCAAAAGCACTGAGCTGTTTCCTAGTTGCATCCCTCTGTGTCTTAGTCTTACTATATGGGCCTGTTTCCCTGATACACTCCCCCAATGGGGAAGGTCCTGATATCTTACTCTTACCCATTATACTGTTTCATCTGATTTCTCTATACTTTTTAACTGAACTCTTGCCATTAATGGCTTCAGGCTCTGGATATGGATTGTACACTTTTCATCCTTGGGGTCAGGTGTGTCCAGTTAGTAAATCTCTAATTTTCCTGTTCTTAATATAATCAGGAAGGTACTATGGGAGTTCCTGTGTGCAGAGTCATCACACCATATGGTTCCACAGTGGTGGGGATTTTTTTTCTCCAGAGAATTATTTTGTTTAAAGAGGCTGCCAATTTATATATTTTCATCCTTCACCGAAGCCCTCACAAATTTTCCCAAAGGAAAAGACATAAGGGAATACCCATAATACATGGTAGAAATCACTAAAAATGAAAGTAAAAAGGTGCTGGAGAACTGTGGTCTGTGATAGATTTTTAATTAGGTAGAACAGCTAAAATAACTTTCTCTGTCATTTTTATCAGATTCAATTGCCAGAAATTCCAGAGGCAAATTTTGAGACCAGGCAGCTAGTTGTAATAGCAACAACTGAGCTAGTATCAGGATAGATAGATTCCAGACCAGTCAGAAACATGCATGCAATGGCCACATACCTTCATGCATCCAATTGAACCTGCAATAATTTTGTGTGGTTCCCATATCCACAAGAAAAGTACATGCACAGATCTATCCATACACACAAAATAGACATTTTGTGTCTATAACAGTAAGACAAAACTTTCCAAGGTTCCAAGCTTTTGGAGTCGGGGTGGTAGGTCACCAGGGTGGGAGATAGGCTGGACTGCCTGTTACTGAGACCTTCTGACTCCAGAGTCGATGATGCCGATGAACTGCGTTCTAGAATTCCACAGGTGGCTGATTTCTTGACAACTTGGGCTTGTTTTTACGACCCTAGTTTTGAGGTAGGTGGTTTCCTTTACTGACAACGACTTATTGAGCCTCTTAAGGTTTGAGAGTCTTTTTTTTTTTCTTTTCAAGAAAGGATACAGAAGTAAAAAAAGGAGAAAGTCCAGGGGCAAAAGATGTATGAGGTAATTTAAGAAAAGTTGGCTAGAAACAACCCAAGCTAAGGACGGGCGTTCATAAGAAAGACCAAGTCTCCGTGGGTGTGATTATCTGGGAGTTGGGTGACAGCCCCCATAGGAGCCGGGAGTGAAAGAATAAAAACAAACAACAACGTTTTAGCATTCCAACATGGGGCTAGAGTAAAAGAAAATATAACAACAGGGCTTCTGTGTAGCCCTGACTGTTCTGGAACCCTCTCTGTAGCCTCAGATACCTGCCTGCTCTGCCTCTTAAGAGCTGGGATTAAAGGCATGTGCCACTACCATCCACTGTTTTAAAAATATCTTATTTTATGCATATAAATTGATGTGGGGTTTTGCTGTGAATGCGTTTTGTTAATGAATAAAGCTGCTTTGGTCCTATAACAGGGCAGAATATAGTCAGGCTGGAAGAGATATAGCGAGTGAGTAGGTGGAGTTAAGGGAGGTGCCATGTAGCCACTAGAGGAGACAGATGCCAGAACCTTGCTTGTAGGGCCACGACCTGGTGGTGATGCATAGATTAATAGAGATGGGTTATTTTAAGATATAAGAGTTAGTCAATAAGAAGCGTGACTAATAGACCAAGCAGTGTTGTAGTAATACAATTTCTGTGTGGTTATTTCTGATCTGGGCGGTCAGGAAACAAACAAGCAGTCTCGGACAACAATAAATTTTTGCCTGAATGTATGCTGGTACAGTGTGTATAGTGTCCACAGGGGCCAAAAGAGGTCATTGGATCTCCTGGAACTGGAGTTATAGATGGTTGTGAGTTGTTATATGGGTACTGGAAACCAAACTGGGACCCTCTGGAAGAGTAGCCAGTGCTCTTAACCATTGGGTTATCTCTCTAGCACCTGTTTGAGAGTCTTAATCCTTACCATATAAGATAGATACTATTGCTTCTGCTTTATAGAGAATCAACAAAATGGTTAAACAACTGGCCCAAAACTGCTCAGGTGTTAGTGGAAGAGCAAGGGAAGAAAAATCAAAGCCCGTAGGCCAGAGGTTAGTCTGAACACAAGAAACAACAGATTGTGAATCTGAAGGGTAGCTTGAAGGAGAGCTACATAGACTTTTATATCTCTGTGTTTCTAACATTTTAATTAATTAATTAATTTGTTTCTTTTGTTTTTTTTTTTAAGACAGGAAACAGTGTGAACCTGGCTGTCCTAGAAAATGCTCAGTAGACCAGGTTGGCCTTGAAGTCACAGAGAGCCAGCCACCTCCCTCTGTGCTGGAATTAAAAGGTGGCTATTTCTAAAGTTTTTTCCCTTTCTTTTTATTTATTTATGTCTTTCACATCATGCATCTTGATCCCATTCATCTCTCTGTCCCTTCGTATCTACCCTCTGCCCTTGCAAAACCCCGCCTCAGATAAAATTTAAGAGAAAAAAGGAGGCGAAAACCCAGTCCTGGAAGCTGTAGTGCGACACAGTGAGTCACACAGTAAACCCTTGTGTTCATACATCTTTACAAGTCTTCATTGCAAAGATCATCGGTCTGGTTCCAGGCCTCCGGTGTCTGCTACACTGTCGATGCTGGGCCCTCAGTGGCCCCCTCTTGGATATCCTGTTGTCCTGTGTCATGGAGATCCTGCAGCTTTGGGTTTGAAGGGCCAGCCCCTTCATGTGCTCCCGAAGATCATGGATAGGTGGATGTTGCCGTGAGCCAACTCAAAATCCTGGTTCTGGGCCTGGTTAGTTGCAGGGTTGGTCAGCCCTCCAGCCCTACTCCATCCTCACCACCAGGGTGAGCTCACCAGCTTTGTTCCGTTCAGCTCTCTCTTCGCAGCAATGAGCAAAGGGCGGGGCCAGTTCTCCTGCTTTCCCGCCCATCAGGGTCAGCTCTACTGTGTTGCCCAGGCGAAGTGCAGGGGCCACTCTCCCGGGTGCTGTAGCTGGTGAGGGGAAGAGCCATCTCTCCCACCCACCAAAGGTGTCGAGGGCTGGGGTGCCTCCCCCCGCTACACACACACACACACACACACACATCCCATATGGCAGATGTGGGGTGGGGGCAGCTTTCCCACGCTCACATTCTCAGGGTTGGTTCACCCATACATGCCCCCATCAATAGGGTCAGTTCTGTTGTGCTGCCCAGTCGAAGTGCGGAGCCCACTTTCCTGAGTGCTGCAAACGGTGAGGGTAGGGGCAGCTCTCTCACCTCTTGTGACAGCAGGGCCAGCTCGCCCACCGCCTCAGGCGCAGTGGGAGGGAATCTCTTCCCTGCCCATGCCTCCATTTGGTAGATGAGAGACGGGGGTCAGATCTCTTGTGCTCACGTTCTGGGGGGCAGTGTGGCCCCCTGAACCCCCGAAACGGGTTCAGTTCCACTGTACAGGGCCTGCTTTCCTAAGTGTTGAAGCTGGTAAATGGGAAGATCAGCTCCCTCACCAGCTGGAGGCGGTAGGGGAGAGGGGAAGAGGGCATCTTTCCCTCGTTCCCACCCCTACACAGCAGAGGAGAGAGGCAGTAGCAGCCATGCCCCACCCACGCCCTCAGAGTGGACTCCTCCGCACTCCCATCTACAGGGTCAACTCTGCTGTGCTGCCCACGGGGCCTGTCCTCCTGAGCGCAGCGGCTGGTGCCTGCTCCAGTTTTTATCAGAAGTGGAAGTTAAATATTACCAACTGCTTGTCCGGTGGCCCTGGAGATCAGGCTTTCTCTCCTTTAATCTTTGAATAGAATATTACGTTTTCATTTTAATTAATTATAATCAATGAAGTATAGTCATAATACCAATGAACTAATAGGTTAATGAATTAATAGCCTGTAATAATGAATATTGATAAATAAATGTGAATCTTTTTTTTTTTAAGATTTATTTATTACATATGCAGTGTTCTGCCTGCGTGTATGCCTGTATGCCAGAAGAGGGCACCATATCTCATTGTAGGTACCTGGGAGGCACCATGTGGTTGCTGGGAATTGAACTCAGGACCCCTGGAAGAGCAGTCAGTGCTCTTAACCTCTGAGCCATCTCTCCAGCCCATAAATGTGAATCTTAATGTATTACATTGATAGACTATCTAGTTTTCATTCCTAAAATAAACACAATCTGGTCTGGCTTTTTAAAAAAGTATTTGTAGGTCCGATTTGCTGATTTTTTTTTTAGTGTCTTTAAGTATTTTAAGCCCTAATATTGTCTTTAGTGTTTATAGATGGCATTGATATAGTTTTCCTTCGTGCTGATTAGGTTTTTAAATTATGGGTTTTTTTTTTTTTTTTTTTTTGTCAACTTGACACAAGCTGGAGTCATCTGAGAAGAGAGAAACTTGAGACAATGCCCCCATCAGACTGCACTGTAGGCACGGGATATTTTCTCCATCCATGTGGAAGGGCCCAGCTCACTGTGGGCAGTACCAGACATGGCCAAGTGGTCCTGGGGTGTATAAGAAAGCGAATGAGCAAGCCGGGAGGGGGCGGGGGGGGGGGAGGGCAAGCCAGTAAGCAGCATTCCTGCATGGCCTCTGCTTCAGTTTGTGCCTCCTGGATCCCGCCCTGAATTCTGCCCTAACTTGCCTGCACGATGGACTATGAGCTGTTCAGGCTGTGAACACGGAAGTAGAAGGCGAACTAAATCACTGCTCTAGGGCTTCCTACCTCCAGAACTGTGAGAAATGAATTTGTTTACTCTTTTCATGTAACACCAATGGAGATAATATTAGAGATTAAATGTTGTAAATCTCTATTATCACATTTTAATACACATGCAAGATAAATGTTTTAAAAAGTAGTAGCTGAGCTGGAGAGGTGGCTTGATGGTTAAGGGCACTGATTGTTCTTGCAGAGGACCCAGATTTGATTCTGAGCTCTCTCGTAGTAGTGCAGAAACATCTGAGACTCCCGTTCCCGGGAATGTGGTGCCCTCTTCTGTCCCCCACAGGTACTACACAGGCACACGATGTACATATACACAGGCAGGCAGAGCACATCAAGTAAAACGACTAAATTAGCCAGGCGGTGGTGGCGCACGCCTTTAATCCCAGCACTCGGGAGGCAGAGGCAGGCGGATCTCTGTGAGTTCGAGATCAGCCTGGTCTACAAGAGCTAGTTCCAGGACAGGCTCCAAAACCACAGAGAAACCCTGTCTCGAAAAAAACCAAAAAAAAAAAAAATAAATAAAAATAATAATAATAATAATAATAATAAAATTTAAAAAAACGACTAAATCTACTTTTAATTTTTTAAGTTAAAAAATTAAAAACAGTATCTCATTAATTTTTTTTCATATTTTTCTATGTTCTGGGTAAGTGTAAGTATTTTGGGAAATTAATGACACAGAAGTTTCTTCCATTGCGGATGGGTGTGTATATGGTGACAATCAATGTAAGAATATTTTTGGCATTATTCCCAAAAGTTTAAAGCAAACATATTACATTCATACTCCCTAACCAGATGGAATACATCAGTGAATTCAGCAAAGATGTGGACAAGAATGCTCATGGCACAGCTCTCTTCTCTCAACAACTGGAAGCTGCCAAGTTCTTTCCATCTGCAGAACAGATAAAGTGTGGTGTGTTTGCATGATAAGATAGACTCAGCGATGAAAATGAACAATGAAAATGTTATACGACATTAATAAACCTCATAAGCGTCATGTTCAGTTTGAAAAACCTGACCAGAAAAAAATAGTTATGATATGCTTCCACTTACTATATGATCAGAACCAGGCAAAACTAATCTGTGATATTACAAGTCTGGCGATGAATAGCCTGGGGACAAAAACCTGAAAGGCTCAGAGATGGGGCGTGGTGGTTAGAATGAGAATGGCTCTGATAGGCTCTTAGGTTTGAATACCTGGTCCCCAGTTGGTGGAACTGTCTGGGAAGGATTAGGAGGTGTGGGCTTGTTGGAGGATCTGTGTCACTAGGGATAGACTTTGAGGTTTCAAAAGCCTAATCCCATTTCCGGGATTAGGATCAAGATGTAAGTTTTCAACTGTTCCTGCTGCTGTGCTGTACTAGTTGGGGGTCTCTAAAGGAACAGAAGTGATAGAATGGACATGTGTGTGCACGTGCATGTGTATGAAAAAATGTAGATATATACTCGTGTGTGTGCGTGCATGTGTATGAAGAAGTGTGGCCCAGATTCAAGATTGATTTTTTTCCCATTCCAGAAGATCTGGATTTAGGGTTGATCCTCTGACCTCAAGCAGAAGGACCAAACCTTCTGAAACCTTTGCCTCAATTAAACGCCTTTTATAAGTCACCTGGGTTGGTCATGGGTTTTGTCACAGCAGCAGAACAGTAGCTAAGCCGGGGGATTCTAATGGCAATTTGCTGCTCTTGAGTGGAAATCGTGCTAGGTGTGTTCATTTTCTGAAGATTCACTTGAAGCTCACATACTTTGTGGCACATTATATTTGTAACTAGTAGAGGACAAAGGACAGCCGGGGAACAGGTCAGTCTACAAAGTGCTTGCCATGCAAACAGAGGAACTGAGTTTGGTCACCAGAGCTCTGGCTAGATATAGACATTTGACAACACGTTTGTTCTCAGTGTAGGTGGACAAACCCAGGGCTGCTGATCGGAATCTGGTTTGTGAACCAGGATCTGACAGTGTACACAGCCCAAGCTGGCCTTGCATTCACAATCCTCCCCGACACCATCTTCCTGGCGTTGGAATTACAGGTGTGGTGCTCCTCCTAAAATTGCTTTATTTCACCAGGCAGAGGTGGCACACGCCTTTAATCCCAGCACTCGGGAGGCAGAGGCAGGCAGATCTCTGTGAGTTCGAGGCCAGTCTGGTTTACAAAGTGAGTTCCAGAATAGCTAGGGTGATTACACAGAGAAACTTTGTCTTGGAGATTCAATTACAAACCCCAAATTAGAGGACTCTAGTGATTTTAAGAAAACAAATTTTTTACAGCTTATTTCTCTTCCTTCCTTCTTTCCTCCCTTCCTCCCTCCCTCCTGCCCTCCCTTCTTTCTTTTTGGCAATGCTGGGGATTAACCCCAGGCCTGCCTGCTACACCCCCAGCTCTGTTTCTCAGAAAAGGTATATGTTTGTATGAACCTCAAAAAACCAGGAGGCCAAAAGAAAGCATAATTCTCCAGCTAAAACTTCACAATTGCATTGAGTTTAAACAGACACTGCAAAATCAAAAACAACCTTTGGAAATACTAGCTTATGGGGCTTCAGTGGAGCAAAGGAGCAGGCAGAAGAATCGTGATCTCTTCCACCCATCCTGTGACTACTTTCATATTGTGTGTGTGTGTGTCTTTGTGTGTGCATGTGTGCAAACAATGAGGCATTTTTGCAAGTAAAATAAATGCTGACATGATATATATACCTAAGAGTGGTAAGTTGTAAAAGCATAAATCAATTTTTCAACTAGCCTTTTCTCCGAGATTCTAAGGAGAGCTGTTGACCTCGCCGGGAGAGCGGAACGTGTATTTTCACTTTCCAGGATTCTGCATTCCCTATAAGCCATAGTTCTTTCTTATCATTTTGACAGACGTCCAAAGAGAAACAGATAGGAATGTTGTAAAATATTTCCAACATCACATCCTGAACTGTTCTAAAAATACGAATGAACAAAAGGCAGATCTGTTTTAATGGCACCGAGTCAGGACAGCAATCAAAATATTTTCATTATCATGAAAGTAACTGGACTAGCTGTGGGCTGAGCTTAGTTGGTAGAGTGCTTGCCTGGCAAGCGCAAAGCCCCGAGTTTGTTCCCCAAGGTTGCATAAATCAGGTGTGATAGCATATACTTTTAATGTCACCCTTCCCATGTGGATGCAGAAGGATCAGAAATTCAAGGTCATCGTCAGCTATGCTAAGGCCAGATGGACTACTTGAGACTTTGTCTAAAGGAAAAATGTAATTGGAACCAGGAGCAGTGGTGCATGCCTTTAGTCCCAGCACTAGGGAGACATAGGCAGGTAGATCTCTGTGAGTTCAAGGCCAGTCTGGTCTAATTGTGAGCTCCATAGACACCCAGGACTACATAAAGAGACCCTGTCTCAAAAAGAAAAAAAATGTAATTTAGTACAATTCAAGTTTTTGCTAAATATTGACATCTTTATATTACCAAATACATATGGATTCATTAAAAATATTTTTTACTATATTTCACACACTGCTATGCTGTACAGAAACTTCCATCTACAAATGGTGCCCAAACATTTGGCAAGGATTTCCACACAAAACCCGAGAAAACTTGAAAGAAAGAAAGAAAGAAAGAAAGAAAGAAAGAAAGAAAGAAAGAAAGGAAGAAAGAAAGAAAGAAAAGGATTCTAGACAGACAAGAATAGAGCCAAGCTCAGCTTCTTGGTAACTGTCTTTTCTCTGATAGGCTCTGTTTGCTGGTGGTGAGCAGAGGTGTGGCTCCTCTAAGAGAGGCTTCCTGACTCAGTGTTAGCAGTAAAAACCTAGCAACTCTATCAAGAGGCTCTGTCACCAAACACTTAAGTGGTGTTTATGAGTAGCCAGCATCAAGTTTCTTGGTGGCGGCATGGACCTAGAAACTCCACAAGGTTGTTGTAGCTGTACTGGCTCCTGACAGTACCTCCACCACATATCTACACTTTCAGAAGCTAAGGAATGGGGCAGAGCCAGTCACCAAAGCCACTGCTTTAATTCTAGCCATATCGCTTAGCAGATTAAAGACTCATGAGATCAGAAAAAGATAAAAATATACAGTAAAGGCAGATTCAGATGAAAAGACCTCTAAACAGTTTTAAATATATATATAGACTTGGGATAGAAAAGAAAAGAATAGAGAAATTTAAAAAAAAAGAAATAGAACAGTCAGGTGTGGTGGTACGCACCTTTAATCCCAGCACTTGGGAGGCAGAGGCAGTGGGATTTCTGAGAGTTCGAGGCCAGCCTGGTCTACAGAATGAAATTCAGGGCAGCTAAAGATATATAGAGAAACCCTGTCTCAACCCCCCCCCCAAAAGAAATTAAAAATAAAATAAAAAATAGAGTAATAAAAGGCTACATAAAGATGGAAAACACAGAGACTGTATGTTATTATATTGTCTTTGAATTATTTGACTGATGAAGAGGGAGCAACAGCTGATAACAGACATTTGATTATAGATGCTACTGGATTAATCCAACCTATGTATTTTGAAAATGCCTTGACTTCAAAATTTAAGTCAAAAGATATGTTTTTTAGGAGAAGAGGGTTGCTTTTGTTTCCACAGGAAATGAGAGGCTGTGGATTCATTCTGGGTTAAGAAAAATAAGATTTGATCAAGGAAGACCCCTGAAAAATCTCTGATAGGAGCAGATGGCCCAGATGATCCAATGTTTTAGAGCACCTCTGTTACAATTTCCTCTGAGTTCTACATCCAGAACAGCTTCAAGACTGTTGGCTGAGAAAACTACACCTATACTCTTTAAAAAATGGATTATGGATGTTTGTCTTTGTTTAGAGAGTTGGTTACAAGTTGTTATGGATAACGGTTAGGAAAAAAGCTAAACAAAGATTAGATCCATGGTTCTTGTTTTGAAAAGTAAAAGGGAACATGCTGTGGGATAATGCTCTTGTACAGTAAATATTTGTCACTTGTATTGGTTTAATAAAACACTAATTGGCTAGTAGCCAGCCAGGAAGTATAGGTGGGGTGACTAGACTAAGAGAATTCTGGGAAGAGGAAAGGCAGAGAGGCAGTCACCAGCCAGACACAGAGGATGCAAGATGAGAATACCTCACTGAGTAAGGTACCAAGCCCTGTGGCTAAACATAGATAAGAATTATGGGTTAATTTAAGTTGTAAGAGCTACTTAATAATAATCCTAAACTAATAGGCCAAACAGTTTATAATTAATCTAAGCCTCTGTGTGTTTCTTTGGGATTGAGCAGCTGCAGGACCAGGCAGGACAGAAACTCCCATCTATACTGCTAAACTCTTTGAGGATAGCAAGATGAATAAAATGATTCTTTCCTTTTCTCACATCCTCTGAGCCACAGGGGTCTCCTAATCCACCCAGCCAAACAAACAAACCCAGCATACCTAGGTACTGGCTCTGCCTCCTTTCTGGAACAGTCTACCCTGGAATGGTTTGCCCTTGTCTCCTTATTTCCTCTGCCTGCCTTTCTGCCTCAAGAGTTCTGTTAATGTGTTAAATAGTTGGATTAAAGGCCCCAATTTTCTGGATGATGTCCCAGGTAAATACTGCTATCTTGATTTAGTGATGTAAAACTATGACCCGTTAGGTCTTTGCTCAAGTAACCCATTAACCAAAACTTCCTTGGTCATCCTATAAAAAAGACTGCACCCCCCAACTCTCTATTCCCCTTCTTCAGCACTGACCACCATCTAAGGTCCCATTTATTTCATTCCTTTCTTACATCTACTCTTGTTAATGTCTATGAGGGAAAGGAATTTTTTGTTTTTATTGCTATGTTCCCTGTAACTGGTACAGAGTAGGCTCTTATTAAATCAGTAAATGAGTAAAGATATAAAAGAGATAGTCACCATTCTTTAAGTGTTTATACACAGTAAATGAATAAGGGCAAGAAAATGTTGCCGTGGCGCAGAGAAAGGCACACCAGGCCAAGACTCATCGTGGGAATCACAAAAGAGAAAAAACAGCAAGCAGGGTTTCTTGCTTTACTTAGTAAGATTCAGACATGCATTTGTTTTCCTCTCCTACCCAGAATGAACTAACTAGTAAAGCAGGGGTCTGCTTCCCCACACGGAAGAAACCTCGCTTAGCAGAGGCTGCATTTTGTTTTTTACAAATATTTAAGGCAGTAAGTTTTTTTGTGAATCTGTAGTTTATTCTTACATCAATAAACCAAGTTGGCAGTATTTGCTTAGGACATAATAATTTAGGAAATGGTGACTTTAATCCAATGCCTTACGCATATTAGCAGGAGACTGTGGGCAGATATGCAGGTAGAGACAATAAGAGTGTATTATCTAATTTGCACAATCTTGAAGCTCATAAGCATACCTTCAAATAATCAACAGAATGTTATGTTCTCAAAACTAATTATAACAGGAATCCGGTAGCCTGTGAAATCTGTAAAATGAATTAAATTTGTGATTATAAAAAAAAAAGTCTTGTTTTCTAAATCTCAAGAATGGTTGAGTTTCCTACTAAAAATTAAGAATGGGGCTGAAGAGATGGTTTGAAGATTACAAACACTGACTGGTCTTCCAGAGGACAGGGGTTCCCATCACCCGTGTGAGAGCTCACAACTGTCTGTTACTCCAGTTTATGGGGATCCAATGGTCTCTTCTGGCCTCCACCAGCACCAGGCAAGCATGTGATACACAAACATACATGCAGGAAAAACACTCATACACATACAACTAAATCTAAAAGAAGAACACAAATGAGGTGGTAAGTTTAGATTGTAAATTTTGTGGTGCCCCAAAGCCACATAGTGAGAGATGAAGATGCACAGCCCCCATGGAAGACCTCGGATGAGCGCATTGTTTTCCACAAGAGGCCCCCAAATATCAAAAGGCTTGTCTTCAGCCTTATGTTTGTGAGAGAGTATGTGGATTTGCTAAGATCTTCTGTGCTGTCTGAGGCTTTTGCACCAGCTAACGCACGCTGCTCAGAATTCATGACGAGGGACAGGAGCTGTTACTCAATCGGAAGAAGAGAATATTAAACCATTTACTGGTACACTGGGGGAAAAAAGCTCTTTGGCTGGGTGTGGGAAGCTGAGGCAGGAGGATGGAGGTTTTGAAACCAGCTTGGACTAAGTGTAGAGACACTGTCTCGAGATAAACAAGCAGCCGGGCAGTGGTGACACACACCTTTTATCCCAGCATTCAGGAGGCAGAGGCAGGTAGAACTCTGAGTTGAGGTCAGCCTGGTCTACAGAGCAAGTTCCAGGATAGCCAGGGCTACCAAGAGAAACTCTGTCTCAAAAACAAACAAGCAAAAACAAAACAGAAAGAAGTATAAACAAGCAAAGTAAAGCTCTTTCAAGAAAATATCATTAACCATGAAACAAAAAACTGAAAATATTCATATCTATTTCCATTACTGGTTTAAAGAGCAAAGACACACAAAACAGACATATACTGTCATAAAAATCTTTTAGAGAAAACGAGTCCTTGATTCTCAATTTCCTGAGAAACCGCCACACTGATTTCCAAAGTGGTTGCACAAGTTTGCATTCCCACCAGCAATGGACGAGTGTTCCCATTGCTCCACATCCTCTCCAGCATAAGCTATCATTGGTGTTTTTGATCTTAGCCATTCTGACAGGTGTAAGATGGTATCTCAAAGTTGTTTTGATTTGCATTTCCCTGATCGCTAAGGAGGTTGAACATGACCTTAAGTGTCTTTTGGCCATTCAAACTTCGTCTGCTGAGAATTCTCTTTTCAGTTCAGTACCCCATTTTTTTAATTGGGTTAATTAGAATTTTCATGTCCAGTTTCTTGAGTTCTTTATATATTTTGGAGATCAGACCTTTTTCTGATGTGGGGTTGGTGAAGATCTTCTCCCATTCAGTAGGTTGCCTTTTTGTCTTAATGACAGTGGATCCAGCAATAACACCACTCTTGAGAATATACCCAAGAGATGCACAATCATACTACAAGAGCATTTGTTCAACTATATTCATAACAGCATTATTTGTAATAGCCAGATCCTGGAAACAACCTAGATGCCCCTCAATGGAAGAATGGATAAAGAAAGTGTGAAATATATACACATTAGAGTACTACTCAGCGGTAAAAAATAATGACATTTTGAATTTTGCATGCAAATGGATGGAAATAGAAAACACTATCCTGAGTGAGATAATCCAGACCCAAAAAGATGAATATGGTATGTACTCACACCTTAGTGGACTCTAGCCATAAACAAAGGACATTAAGCCTTAGTTCGCAAGCCTAGAGAAGCCAAATAACAAGGTGAACCCAAAGAAAAACTTATATAGATCCTCCTGGAAATTGGAAGCAAACAAGATTGCCGGGCAAAAGTTGGGAGCATGAGGGTGGGGATGGGGGAAGAGGAGAGGGGGAGAGAGAAGGGAAAAGGGAAAGACTGGAGAGTGCTTGGGGGAGTGGGAGGGTGGAGATGGAGGAAGGGTGGATATAGGAGCAGGGAAGAAGATATCTACATTAAGGGAGCCATTTTAGGGTAGGTAAGAGACTTGGCTCTAGAGGGGATCCCAGGTGTCCACGGGGATGTCCCCAGCTAGGTCCTTGGGCAGCAGAGTAGAGAGGGTGCCTGAAGTGGGCTTGCCCCACTATCACACTGATGATTATTTCGAATATCACCATAGAGTCTTCAGATGGATGGAGATAGAGACAAAGTCCCTTATCAGAGCAACGGACTGAGCTCCCAAGGTCCAGTTGAAGAGCAGAAGGAGGGAGAAGATGAGCAAGGAAGTCTGGACCGCGAGGGGTTGGTCCACCCACTGAGTCGGTGTGTCTGTTTTAATGGGAGCTCATGAAATCCAGCTGGACCTGGACTGAATGAGCATGCGATCAAACTGGACTCTCTGAATGTGGCTGAAAATGGGGGCTGACTGAGAAGCCATTGATAAAGGCACTGGGACTTGTTTCTACTACATATACTGGCTTTTTGGGACCCTAGTCTATTTGGATGGAAAGCTTCCTAGGCCTGGATGGGGTGGGGGGGTGGGCCTTGGACTTTCCACAGGGCAGGGTTCTCTGCCCTCTCTTAAGGAGGGAGGAAGGAGGGTGAGTGGGGGAGTGGGAGGGGAATTGGAGGAGGGGAGGAAGTATAATTTTTTAATGGAAAAATGAATTAATTAATTAAAAAGAAAGAAAGAAAAAAGAAAATGAGTCCTCTGAGTCTATTGTCCTCCGGGTTGTTGGTGACTCCAGACACTGCTGGACATGGTAGCATAGGCTTATGATCTTAGAACTTTGGAGGCTGAGGAAGGGGGATTGTAAGTTCTCTGTCACCCTGGGATACACAATGAGATCATGTTTCAAAAAAAAAAGTAAGGCAAAAATAGCAGCAAAATATTCTAAGTATGCATTATCTTGATAGGCACAGGCCAGGGCATGTGTAGTATACATATTGACCACAAGATGGCAGCATAGAGCTATATTTGAGTCCTATCACTGGGTTTAGCTTGGATAGAAAGACTGGGTCTGACCTTTAACCTTACACAGCACAGTCAATGCACCAATTATTTATGTAATTCTCTCATTATTTTAAACAGCAGTCCCATGCTAATTTTGTTATTTTTTTTATGTGTAAACGCCTAAGAATTGTATATAAAGAACACAGACTTTGGTTAGCTAATAAAAGAAATTATTCTCAAAAAGCCCAGCTCTTCCTCTGAGAGATACAGTAACAAACAGAAGCTAAACAGTGCAGACTGAGAAAAACTCAGACTGGAATCTACACTATTAGCCCCTTTTGGTTGTTTTTGCTTTGGGCATTCTTTTTGTTGATGTTATTATTGTTTTGATTTTTTGAGACAGGGTCTCTACGTAGCCCTGGGAGTTGCTATGTACACCGGGATGGCCTCAGACTCAGAGATTCCCCTGCCTCTGCTCTTGAGTGCTGGACACTCTTTACCCTGTCAGTTGCAATTCTACCATGTCCAAGTACCTATGCATCACTTTCTTCTCCCATTTTGGGGAATGTTAAATTTAAAACATACTCTAAAGTATACACACACACACACGCACACACAAAGTTTAGTATGCTTATTAGAAGTTACGTGAGACAGACATAGACTATACTAAAATTTGAAATTTTGTGGGGTAAATTTTTTAAGTTTTCCCTCATTAAGATATCCTTTCCTGCGCTGGAGAGATAACTCAGCCAATAAGAGCACCAGTTGCTCTCCCAAGACTCAGGTTCAATTCCAAGCACCAACATGGCAGCTCACAACTGTCTGCAAGTCCAGTTCCTGGGGATCTGATGCTCTATTCCAGCCAACAACGGTTAGGGTTAGGATCGACAAGGGTTAGGGTTAGGGTTTACAAGTAAAGAAATTTATCATAAGAGCTGAGATTTTTTTTAAAAAATTAGTGTGTTCTGAAAATGTCTCAAAGAACACAATCTCATATAAAATAGTCAAAGCCGGAACAGGGGTATAGCTGATATTTTGTTCTAAACACGCAGCTGTCCTTTCCTGCCCTTTTGGCAGTAATCTACTTGCATAGGACCACACTTCTGCAAGAGTGCATATTATTAATCATAAATGTAAACTATTCTGTAGACAGTAAGTGACCACACTTTTTTTGCTTTTAAATAGTGTGGTCTGTTTCACTTTGTGTTTCAGTGAGAGATGAATGTTTTATCCAGAAACGCGATAGAGGATAAAGGGGTGAGGGGGAGGGTGGAGAGGAGACTCTTGGGTTAGTTGCAGACCTAAGTAGTGATCAGAGAATGTGCGCGTAGGTTTTTGTTGTTCTTGTTAACTTGATATAAACTGGAGTCATCTGGAAGAGGGATCTTCTCAACGGAGAAATTATCCCCATCAGATTGATCTATAAGCAAAATCTGTGGGACACTATCTTGATTAAAGATTGATGTGGAAGGGCCAAGCCCACTGTGGTGCCACCCGTGGTCCTAGGCTGTATAAGAAAGCAGGCTGAACAAACCAGACGGCATCATTTCCCCCTTGGCCTCTGCTTCAGTTCCTTCCCTGAGTTGCCTATAAACTGAAAGCTGAAATAACCCTATCTCCCGGTGGTGTGAAAGAAAATGGCCACACAGGGAGTGGCACTATTAGGGGGTGTGGCCTTGAGGAGTGGGTGTGGTCTTGTTGCAGGAAGTGTGTCATGATGGGGGCGGGCTTTGTGGGCTCATATGTGCTTCAGATACCACTCAGTGTCTCAGACCACTTCCTGTTGCCTGCAATATGTAGGACTCTCATCTGCTTCTCCAGCACCATGTCTGCCTGCACGCTGCCGTGTGCCACCGTAATGATAATGGACTGAACCTCTGAACTATAAGCGAGCCATCCCAATTAAGTGTTTTCCTTTATAAGAGTTGCCGTGGTCACAGTGTCTCTTCAGAGCAATAGAAACCCTAATGAAGACATTCCTCAAGTTACTTTTGGTCATGGTGTTCATCTCAACAGGAAAGAAACCCCATACAGAGGACAAGGCTGATGTGTGGATGAGGGTCACGACCCACAGGTTAAGAACCACCAATCTAATACAATTAAACATTAATGTAAATGTATTCTAGGAGTCTTATCCTGGCCTCCTGATAGATCTGCCCTGGCAGGTACAAACCTGAACAAATCCCCTAGGGTTACATCTTCCATCCACCTGGAAACTCTGTCTACAAATGCATCAGGCTGTAGATAAGTAAACTATGAAGAATTCACTGCTGATTCCTTCAGGAACAAACCAGGCACAAGGCCATTCGAGACACTAATGCCTCCCTCTAATTCCAGTGACTTGTTCACCCATACTCTGTTGTCCAACTAGTCAGCTGCAGACCAAGCTGTGCTAGCAGACCCATCTTGACGTCTGCTTCCATAGCCTCTAGAGCAGCAGAGAGAAATGAGCAATCCACGCGCGGGCACCGTCAACTGGACAGGGTGGCACAGGTCACTTCCACACACATCTCCTGAGCTCAAGTAACTGACGTGGCTGTTCCGAGCTCCTAACACGGGAACCGAGTGTGATCCTCCCGTGTTTGTGGAATGAGGAGAGAGCAAGGCAGTGACCATTCCTCACGACCCTGCCCCGTTCTTCTTTCCTGCTGTGCACAAAATCACATCCTACTTCTCAAGGGAAACTCCCTGGCAGGTAAAGTCACTTGCTGAACGACAAGAGCCGAGGTGCCTTATTCACAGAGATGTTTTGCAGTTACTTCTTACTTTGCAAAGCAATTCCATCCAGTGTTTTATAGTATGAGTGGAACGTGGGTCCTGCAAAGCCAGCCCGATTCAGAGCCCGTCTGTAGTTTATGGAAAATGTGAACTTCGGTGACTGCAAGGGCTCTGAGTCACACGTCAGCAGCCTCTCTTTTCCACGGAAACAGGAGACAGTCTGCAGTTTCTCAACAACTGTGCAGCCCAGATCAGAGGTGAAGGCTCACTTCCAAGCCACTGCACTTGTCCGGGCCTGGTTCCGTTTTCTGGGATTCGAGGAAGACATAGCTGTGAATTTCCCAGTGACTCTTGAACTTCCGCTAGCTGCTGGGAACTGGGCAGTGGCGGCACTGTGGCTTGCAGAAAGCTCACTTCAGGGTTTTCTGTTTTCAGTGCAAGCATAGCAAGTGTGCCTTAGCAGACTGGAGGGCTTAGCTACCTGACACCACAGAGGGCGTGGCTTTGACACCGGAAGACTGCACAGGCTCGCACCCTCCTGGACGTGCCCATTCATTTTCCGTTTGTAAAGTGGCTTCCTGCTTTGCGTTGGCAGTTTTACCACTTGTCTGTTGGTGACCTCTGTGCTTTGGAATTCCTTACAAACACACTTCCTTGGTGATAAGGAAGGTCACGGCCGAGGACTAGGAACACCTCACTTCCACTTGTTTCTTAGGACGGTAGAGGCCATGCCTCCTGTAATATTCAGTGCCGAATCCCTACCGCATGGGACTCACCCTTGCACCCGGTACTCAATACATATCGTTGAATGAATGAGAACGAGCGTGATAGGCTCGCCTATGTGCTAGCGTTCTTTCTTCCTGTTGTGCTTCAGATGTGAAGTGTCCCCCACAGGTTCATGGGTTTGAACCCTTGGTTCCCCGCAAGCTGGGAGCCCTGCCTTAGGAAGTCATGGAACTATTCTGAGGTGGGACCTGGAGTACGGAAGTAGGTCATTAAGTCTGAGCCTCTGAGGATTCTACCCGATTCTAGTCCTAGCCCACATTCTCTGCTCCTTCGCTAGGGGCCACCTGAACAAGTCGTCCCTTTATGCTACCACTGTAGACTGCTGCTTTGCCTTTCGTGCTGTGGTGGACTGTGACCTTCTGAAACCGTGAACCCCAAATCTTTCCTCCCTAACAGTTATGTCGGTGAGAGCAATGAGAACAGTAACTAGCACGCCTACTTTTGACCGACGGCAAAAGCCTATAAAGCACTAGACAGAGATGAGAGAAACAAAGACCTTTGCCACGTTAGACTAAGTTAATGATTCTATAGTTTTATTTTCCAGTTAGTTTACTTGCTAAATTGTTAATGTCCCCTACCTATCCCTACTCCATACCCATCTTTCCAGCAAATTTAGCTGTTGGCCGTTCTTGGAATGAGCATACTCCTTGTTGTGAATTGAACTGTATCTCTTCAAAAAAGATAAACTAAAATCCTAGTACTTCAGAATGCGACCTTACTGGGAAGTAGGGTCGCTGTAGATGTGAAAACGAAGTCATTCTGGATTAGAGTGGGCCCTAAGGCGAGTTTAGTTTGTGAAGAGCGACATACAAAGAATAGATTATGTGACGATCCATTGCAGTTGGAGTTGCAAGATAGGGAGTGCTCAAGACTGCTAGGAACTCACCAGGAGCTAGAAGAAGCAACAAACGGTTTCTCCCTACTGGTGCTAAGGGAGCCAGCTCCATCTACACCGTGATGCTGGTGTTCTAGCCGTCAGGGCTGTGAGGCGGGACACTTCTATTGTCCAAAGCTATTAGAACAGTGACACTTCTCATCCCCACACGCTCTGCTTCCTCGCCTCCTCTCTGTCTGCCCATTCCCAGGGTCCATGGGGAACTTCTTCATCAGGATACACTGAATATGTCTCTGCTTGGAGCAGAACCTCTAAATCCAGTTCAAAGTAGTAGGCTGACTGGCTCCTTTGCCTTCTGCTGTGCCTGCGTCTACTATGAGGCGAGACAGGGGTAAACAGGCAGGGGATTCTGAAGGGATTGACACAAAGAGATCAATGGTTAATTATGAGAAATAAAATGAGCATTAGAGAAATGCGCGACCCAATGGGACTTGGGTTTTCTCCAGGAGAAAACAAGGAGAGGGCACCTGGAACAGAAGGGCAGGGGCTAGGAGGCATGAGAGCTGGGAAGGGCTGCACCCAGGTTAGCAGAGACCATTCCTGGATTTCCTGGCAACCAAGCTCCCCCCACATTGCTGTGAGATGATAATCAAAGAGCCGGGTGCAGGGGGAACAACTAATAATTAAAGCCGGCACCGTAAGCGGGTTGGTAGCTGCCTTGGATTGCAAGGAAGGTTTGGGAAGGAACACATGCGGGGAAGGCCCTGCCAGGATGAATGACAGATGAGGGAAGGCTTGAAGTAAAGAGGAAAAATCAAGTCCTTGTTAGACTGTGCCTGTACAAAAAGAAAGCAAAAGGAAGAAAAGGAGGAGGAAGAGAGAAAGGAGGGAGGCAGGCAAGAAAGAGGTCTTCCTCAGGGACTGATTGTTCTTTCATGGCCTTTGGTTCCCATCGATTAAGTGTTAAATTATGCATGGCCGTCTCCACTGGCATTCGGACCCGGCAGTGAGAAATGATGGATGTTCTGGTGACCCATGTAATTTGTTTGGGTTCAGAACAATTGTCGCAGCCTGTTGCTTAAATTGCTTTCACCATCCCTACCATCGTTTAGAGGGTTGAGCCTGGCTAGTGGATGGGGTGACCACGGAGATTTCAGCACACAGCTCCGGGGTAGCCTGTCACCGGGAGCGTTAGTTGTCTAGAGAGCAGTAGTGAATTCAGTGACACCCTGCTGAAGAGACAAAGCAGACACACGTGGGGTCCTCAGGAGATGGAGGGAAGAGGAGAGGCAGATTTATTGAGAGAAAGGAGCAAAACAGCAAGGCTTGAACTGAGCCCACGAGCTGCACTGGCCCTTCTGTGAGGAATTTAGTAGAGACGCTGTATATGGGGTGGACGTTAGCGTGAAGAGTTGTTTTCTAGAAGTCCTTTGACCTTGAAGAATCACTGTGCTAAACAGTAAAGAATCTTTGTAGAAAACAGTAATTGCTTTCCGTGATTTGTAGAATTATTTTTCTGAAGGAACATTGCAGCCATCATGTGACTTTGGTTAAAAGACACCTCAGGCACGCCTGAGGCTGGTGGATTATTGTGTATTGCAAATGATACACAGCAAAGGACTAAAGCCATGAGCACATGTGGTGCTTCCCTTTAGAGAGATGTGTAGTTTAGATCGGGGACCTTGGTATGAGGAAATACTTTACCCCAAAAACAACTGTGTAATAATCAATAACTCCGCGTTTGGACGACGGCTCTGGGTTCAGTCCATCAGAGATTGGTCCTTCCTGCTGCCATACACAGGCCTTAGAACATCATCTTGGAGTAACCTCTTTCTTCAGCCGACCCAAGCAACCCAGAACACCCCACAGGCTGGGCCAGGCCACAGCAGCTGCTTCTGTTCTCACAAGCCCCTGTGAGTGACCAGAGCAGTGGCGCAGGGAGCAGGTGAAGGAACATGGCCCCTAGACAACCACCGTGGGCTCTGAGCACCAGCAATCGGACCTCCAAAACTGAAGGGGAGGAAGAACATGTGACCACTCATGAAAGTATTTAAGAGATAATTTGTTGGCATTTATATTTATCTTCTTTTTTTTTTTTTGGTTTTTTTTTTTTTTTTTTTTTTGGTTTTTCAGGACAGGGTTTCTCAGACTGTCCTTGAACTCATAGAGATCTGCCAGCCTCTGCCTCCTAAGTGCTGGGATTAAAGGCCTGTGCCACCACGCCCAGCTATCTTCTGTTTTCTAAACATAAATTTAATAGTTTCCATGTTTCTCACTGCCTAGAGTTACACAGATTTTTGTCTAGCCCTAGAAGTTTGAAGGAGAGAAAATCAGGGGCTCTGTCCAAAGGCAGACTGGGGTCCCTTCCAACATAGACAGAAGTTGAGGTGTAGAGTCAAAATTAGGGGAGAGGAAGAGGAGAGAGGGCATGGGAGGCTCAGAAGAACAGATATTCATTCCCAAGTGAACAAGTGGGAGATGGCCTGAAGAAATCCTTGAAACCCCACACAGGTTTCTGCACTTGTGGGGCTTGCATAAAAGGCGAGAAAAGGTAAAAGGGCTATTGTTCCCTAAAAGGAAGCCAAGAGTGAGGCGGTGGCCACCGTGGCTGGGCCTCAACTTAGTGAATTAGTTCTCTGGTGAGTATTTGGGGAGCCAGTCAGGGAGAGTTATTGCAGCCAGAGCACAGGAAGATTTGGAATGCCATAGGAACTGTCTCATCTGGCACCAAACAATGTTTGTGCTGTTGTTAACGTTTCACCTGTATCTGAGGCTGGGGGGCCCGAGAACCCTCCCGTCCAGGGAGGAAGAGCAGCACACAGCCACAGCGGACAGCGTTGGTCCAGACTAGTTAGAATGTGCCACAGGAACTCCAGGTGAGTCACTGAATATAATCAGAAGTGATAAACTGCGACCGGGCAGAGAGCCCAAGACGGCCTTTCTTGCCCATTTCCAGCCCCGCGTTGATTAGTTCAGTAACTAACAGCATCCGGGACTTTTTTTTTTTCTACCTGTGATGGCTGTGAACGTAATGGGCTCCATTTCTCTTCGGAGGCCTCTTGCCTCTGCCCGTCTCTATTGCTGCCTGTGGTGCATCCATCACCCCAGCTTTCAAATGCTGCTTCCTGCTCCATCTCTTTCCTCCCGCTTGAGATGCAGGCAAAGCACAGACATTGCCTGTCTCCTCTCTGTCGTAAAAGCACCGCTAACACAAAGCAGTTGTACATAACAGACTTTTCCAAAGATGTTGTGGCTAATGAGAACAGACAGAGCTATTATTGCCTAGAGCAGGAAATGATTCCAAATTTAACATCAGATGGTATTGTTCCTAGAAATGCATTGGCTATTCTTCTGCGGAGAATCTCTGCCGGCTTGGGTCCCTCCTTGGCATCCCCAGGGTACCGTGAAGCCAAAGTTGTCTAAAGAGAGATCAAGAAATATCCCATCTGTCTATATGGATGAAGCTACTATTTATTAAGAGCCAAGGGCTGTACTAACCGCTTACAGTATCTAACTTAACCCTCTCTGTGCAGCTCCCTGTCGGAGACTTTCTTTGTCTGCAGCTGAGGAAACTGAGTCTCAGAAACACGGAGTCGGGATCTGAACCCTGCTCCTTCTCTTCCAAGCCCTTACTTCTAATTGCTATGCTGCTGCCCCGCACTCCTTAGATCATCAGAATTCCGATCCATTACTAACCCCTTAACTCAGCAAAGTTTTCTGTAGAGTCAGGCAAAAATTCCCCTAACATTTTCTCCCATGCAATTGAATCCTTTGCTCTGGCAAATCCCCCCCTCCCCCCCACCCCTGAGAGAACTTTCAGGTCTGCTCAGATCTTCCCAGAGGCGTCTCACTGACTCTTCTAGATAACATTTCGACCGTCTCTGTCTCTGCTCTCCTTTCTCCTGCTCTCTCAGCTCCCCCAAGGGAAGATCCTCCTTTTATACCAGGAACCAGAGTCTGTTGTTCTACTCCCTTTTCAAAGCCAGTGAACCCACAAGGCAACAACAGGCCATTTTGACCCCACACTGAATTTCTCAGGTATTTCTCCCCATGCGAGGGGGGGCCCCAAGCTGAGGCTTATCTTCTTTCTCTTCTTGACCTTCTCAAAGCTGGGTTTGGCATTCCATTAAGTCAGGACACTCTGCCTTCGCGAGTCCTCATAATTCTAAATTATGTCTTTGCCATTGGCTGGGATGACAGCCCCAGATAAGAGGGAGCAGAGCAGGCGTTCAAATTGAGTGCTGCCATCCTTTTGCACGACCTTGACTCTGAAAGACACCCAGTCTGTATAAACCTGAGGAAAGAACCTAAGGAACTCACAGTCCTGTCTCCAAGCACCAAGAGACATGAGTCACAAACTAGTGAGCACATTTTGGGGGATGAGGGTACCCATTTGCCATGAGGCACACTGTCAGGCCTTTTTTCTTTCTTTCTTTTAGTTTTTAAAGAAAGAAATAAAGAGAAAACCATGCTGATAGTGATGGAACTCAGGATAGGCTATGAAAGATAATTGTCCAGAGCAGACAGGGAAAGCCAAGCTGTAAGTGTTGGGCAAAGGATAAGGGGTCCAGACAGTCTGAGAAGGAGCGCCGTGGACCTGGGAGAAGACTGAGCCTGAATGGTGATGGCCTGTGGCCCCGTTCCCCTTGAACAGTGGGGGGAGGGTGAGCAGGCTTCAAGTAGAGTCCAGCAGAAACAAAGGTGGGGGTGGGGGGAATGTGAGCGATGTGTTCAAGGGAGCATGAGTCACCCACTTGGCTTTCTGCTCTCTCAACAGCTGCCGCATAATAGCAGGCATATATATATATATAACAGGTTATCATTTCTTCTTTTAAAGACCTTGAAAATAAAACAAGAGCTCCAAATTCTGGATTTGGAAAATTCTCCTGTGATGTCAGCACCCAGAGGCTTTGGAGGTGATAATTCCTGAGCTAAGGGGAGCCTGAACCCCCACGACAGAATTCTCACCCTTGCTTGTTGGAGATTCCATCAAGCATTTATTTGATGCAGCGGTTTGGGATTCTGTTTTAGGAAAACCTAAAAATAACCTGGACAAAATTTGCTTTAATTAGTGAGCATCAGGGATGATTTCGACATTCTCCTAGCTGATCACAAACTTTTTCCACTGTCTTAGATGCTTTAAAGCTATGTGGAGCCAGGAAATGTCTGTCTACAGAAACTAATCCTGGTCACATTACTACACAAATGTCCTGGCGGCTTCACCCCAGCGTTGCTATTGCATTTTTGTTTTCAGATGTACTTCCTGAGGATTAGAGCGCTGTTTCTGATGACCTGTCTGTCTCTTCAAACCTCCAGGTATGTGCTCATAGAGGCTGGGCTGTGAACTCTTCTCTCCAGCCAGAACAGAAGCAGCTTCATCTCCAAGTAGGGAGAAGTTGGAACAATATAGGGAGACTGTGGTCTTTTCTATTCAAGATGCGCTGCTTTTCCAGGGCTATTTCTTGAGGAATGCTCTCTGCTTCTAACTCAAACTAGGAAGAATCACTTTTCTTTACTTACTATCACTGTTTCGAAAGTCATTTCAACCATCTCTCCTTCTTAATGGTTGCTCCATATCTCCAGGGAATTCGGAAAGGCAAATGTTTCTGATATCATGGTTTTAGCAAAAAGACAAAGAAAGAAAAGAAGGAAGAAAGGAAAAAAGGAAGGAAGGAAGGAAGGAAGAAAGAAAGAAGAAAGAAGGAAGGAAGGAAAAAGGAAAGAGAGAAAACAGAACTTGAGCTTGTCAGGAAACTGAAGGGACAGTTACTTGAGACATTGTGTTCTCTGAGTCATGGGCACATGCTAAGGAAAAATCAGCTAAGCCTCTCTAGAGTACATTAAAATAGCTTTTCCCAGCTCAAAATCACATTTCAAAGACATTCCAAAAGGTGTCTGGGTACAAAACAAAGGCAAGTAAACCGAAGAGTGTCAAGGGTAACGCATGGTTGTCCATGGCAGAGCACAGCCGGAAGTGTGACACACTCAGAAACCACAGCGAGCAAAAGTGACTGCTGGGAGGTAGGTGACCTTGAGCGGAACACCTGAGGTCCCTCCACATTTTCATTTAGAAAATGAGTGGGAAAAACCCACTGTGCATGGGCACGTGGTGGCCAAGTGAAAAGACATCTAAAGGGCTTTGTAAACCTCCGGGCTTTGTCTGTAACACTTCAAGAAATCACAGGGGTGACTGTTTGGGGGTCAGGAGAGAGTGTAAAGCTTCTTCGTAAGTGGATGTGCATGGCACGTGTGTGCACGTACAGGTCAAAAACAATCTCCAATATAGGTTTTCACCTTTTAAAATTACTCATTTATTATTAGTGTGTGTGTGTTATATTGGGGGGGTGGAGGTAAGAGGACAGCTCAGTGAAGTCATTTCTCTCCCTTCATCTTTACACACTTCACAGGGGTTCCGGGAATTGAACTCAGGCTTTCAGACTCTCTTTCTCCCCCTCACGCTCTCTCTCTCTCTCTCTCTCTCTCTCTCTCTCTCTCTCTCTCTCTCTCTCTCTCTCTTCTCTCGTATTATTTATTTATTTGTTTGTTTGTTTATTTTGTGTGTGTTTCTGAGACAGGGTCCCATTGTGCAGTCCTTGATGTCCTAAAACTCACTACGTAGACCAGGTTGGCCTTGGATTTATGATATGTACCTGCCTCTGCCTCCTAAGTGCTGGGATTAAAGGTGTTCGCCATTATGTCCAGCTGCTGCTGCTGCTGCTGCTGCTGCTGCTGCTTCTTCTTCTTCTTCTTCTTCTTCTTCTTCTTCTTCTTCTTCTTCTTCTTCTTCTTCTTCTTCTTCTTCTTCTTCTTCTTCTTCTTCTCCTCCTCCTCCTCCTCCTCCTCCTCCTCCTCCTCCTCCTCCTCCTCCTCTTCTCCTCCGCCTCCTCTTCTTCCTCCTTCTCCTCTTCTTCTTTTGGAGCTGAAACTCAGGTTTTTATGGCTGTGAGGCAACCTACCTTTATCCACCCAGGTACCTCACCAGCCTCAGAGCCTTTCAGAAGACACATGGGTATCTGCCATTTTATGTGATTTAAATCGAACAATCAGCAGATCATTCCTTAATTAATACTCTAAGAAAATGCTTGTTCTCCTGTTGCTTTGTCTTCAAAATGAGCCGTTCCTCTTTGTACTTGTCACTTGGGATTCTTTTCGTGGAAGAAAGTACTAGAAAGATCTGGAAGGAACTGTGGTGACATTTTTCTAAATGTCTTCTATCCAGAGGCAAGGGCTTTCTCTTACACCTCATATGTTGTTGATTTGACAACATAGAGCAGGTACAGAAGAGGGAGGAAATACATTGAGAACAAACTGATCTGGAGAACCTCTGAACCAAGAGTTTGGGATGCCTCGAGAATTATAGTCTGATGGGCAAGGTCCTTCTGGAGTGAACCAAATACATTAAGGTGCTCTGGTCCCAGGGAGGTATAGAGGGAGGCTGCCCAACCCATTCCCAGAGCTCTGCTCCCTTTTGAAGCCTGATCAATAAGAACGTCACAGAGCACTCTTCTAAGAAGGCCATGATCTGTTATTCAGGAAAAAGAGGGAGCCCTTCAAGGCAAGTCGATACTCCAGTCTCCCAATGATTGGCTTTGCTGCCTACAGTGTGACGTGCTCAAAATACCCAATAGCTGGCAGGCCCCATCTGGAGCTGATTTCTAACTCATTTCCATTTGAGGCAAAATCATTACAGTAGTTGATGCTAATAGGCTGGCAATAGGCCCCTAATTTTGCTAAATGAAATATTATTTCTCCCTTGCCTCTCCATATTACCAGCAGTTACCTTTGCATATTTGGGGAAAAAAAAGAAAAGAAAAAAAATTTAACCCCAGTCCTGCCAATTCAGTATGACAACTGCCGCCGCCTTGTAGGATCCTAATCTGTGCCCTCCTTTATTTGCAAGGCAAACAGTCCCTGAATTTCCCGTCCAACCAAGCATTGTGAAGAATTGCAGGTAGCAACGTAGAACAGGTGGGTAATGTCTGGTCAGAGCACCGCCCTATCGGTCCATCTCCCTGCTCTCCAACTTCTGAACCTGCCTCTGCTTCCCAGTGTCTAAGGCCCCATTGTTTATCATCCTTGGTCACAGCAGCAACTGCTCTGAGACCGTTCTTTGTTTTCTCTAAAATGAATGGAGAAGGAAGTTGTTATTTGAGCAGGATTTTGACAAGCAAAGAGTGAGGTTATAACGCATGTCTGAACCTTGCTTGGGACAACGGATCACTCTGCTTCTTGAATAAGTGGGGAATAAAGCTTGATAGGAAGGGAGCATTAACTGACAGTGTTATTAAAGGACCTCCAGACTCCAGCTGTGCTTGGTGGCTCCTACCTGTAACTCCAGCACTCAGAAGTATCAAGACAACGCTGGGATATGTCGCAAGCCTCTGTCTGGTGACAAAGCTCAGTCATTGCCAACACCACGGAGAAAAATAGCTTCAGAGAAAATGATGTTTATTGCTTCTTATGGACGTGGCCTGAGGACCACTGACTGCCTCTTTTGTGTGTCATCCACAGGAAACAATAAGAACATGAGTGATGAAATCAGAGGGCCATGCTGAGCTGGCCCTACCCTTCACTGGCCTTGGGAAAGCTGGCCCTGACCCTCACTGGACACTGCAGCAAGATAGCTGCTCCCCCAACTTGGGAGAGATGACCCCATCCCTCACCACGTGCAAGAGAGAACTGACCCTGAAGACCTGGGCTATGCGAGCTGGCTCTGCCCCTTGCCTGAGGCAGGTGGCCCCAGTGGCCCCGACTGACCAGCTCAGCTACCACCCAAGCCCACAGCCCGGCCTTGTGTTGGTCTACCCTGGCATCTACCACATCTAAGACCTGCTGGAGCTCCTGAAGGATCTGGTCCTATGGAAGGACACCCGCAGGAGCTCCATGACTTGGGCTGGCCAAGATATCTGAGAGAGTTTCATTGAGATCCAGTGGCGATGGTGTGCCAGAAACCAGAGGCCTTGACCCCGACCAATGAACATTTGCTAGTAAGGCTGGTTGGACAAAAGGGCCCACTGTATAACACACCGATGCTCCCAATGCTGCTAGGAGGAATGAAGAGGTGTTGAAGAGGCAGAAAAGATGAAGAAAAGTTTCTTTGTGTGCTTGTTTTGGTTTGATTTTTTTTGTTTTTAAATTTTGTTGGGGGGATGCTTCAGGAGTGAGGGAGGATATGGGGGGACTGGGAGGTGAGCAGAGTTAGGGTGCATGATGTGAAATTCCTAAACAATCAGTAAATAAATTGTGTTGAATATTAAAAAAAGACTTTAAAAAAATCTAGGTTTTTGGGCTGGAGAGATGGCTCAGGGGTTAAGAGCACTGCCTGCTCTTCCAGAGGTCCTGAGTTCAATTCCCAGCAACCACATGGTGGCTCACAACCATCTGTAATGAGATCTGGTGCCCTCTTCTGGCCTGCAGACAGAATACCAAGAATACTGTATACATAGTAAATAAGTAAATCTTAAAAAAAAAAAAATCTAGGTTTTCAAAGACCTCTGCCCCTCAGCCAGCCAATCAAGATGGCAGTGACGGTTACACAGAAACACATTTCTGAGATTAAAGCTTTTATGACCAAATACAATAAAAATATTGCTCCACCGATTTGTTTTATAGATATTTGTTGACTACTGTGGGAGACTAATGAAGTGAAAGGTGTAAGCCCCTTGAACCACATGAGTGGCCAGGCCCCTCCCCTGAGGATCTCCAACTGCCAGGTTCTGTCCTAACTGCTGGACCCTGCCCTCAACCTATAGAGTAAAAAGCCCAATCTCTGAACATGAAATCCCACCAATTTCCACCCTGAGAAGTTCCATCCCCTTCCCGAGAAACTCTATACAAACCCTGTATCCTGATGCGGGATTCTCCTCTGTAGGCTGAAAATATGTTTTACTACCATTGGTTAGTAAAAAAACTGCTTTGTCCTATGACAGGGCAGAATATAGCAAGGTGGGAAAGCAGACACAGAGGAGAAAAAAAGGCAGAGTCAGGGAGACACTATGTAGCTGCCAAAGGAGAAAGATGTCAGAACCTTACCAGTAAGCCACAGCCTCATGGTGATACACAAATTAATAGAAATTGATTAATTTAAGATATAAGAGCTAGCTAGGAATATGCCTGAGTCGTTGGCCAAAGAGGGTTGTAATTATTACGGTTTTTGTGTGATGATGGGGTCTGGGTGGCCGGGAAACTAAAGTGCAGTCTCCGTCACGGTATCCTGTTTAGCTCTCTCTGTTTCTCACCCTAGCTGAGGCAGTCACCCTCTTGGTTTTTTTTCCTCCCAATAGAGGTTTGCTGTGGGTGTGACTTTGAGGTATTCCTTGGCTACTGCCTGCCAGGCTGCCTTTCCATCTGAGCTGCAAGGCTTGCAAAAGGTATCTCTGACCTCTAGGAAGTCACAATTTTGTTATTTAAATATGTGCTTTGGGTTGGAGAGTTGTCTCAGAGGATAAAAGTGCTGTCCATCAACTCATGACCTGAATTCCATCCCCAGCTTACACACACATACACACACACACACAGAGAGAGAGAGAGAGAGAGAGAGAGAGAGAGAGAGAGAGAGAGAGAGAGAGAGAAATGTAATAAGTAAATAAAGTTGATGGGGTGGGGGTTGATTCAGTAGATAAAGTGCAAGCATGAGGACCTGAATTTTGACCCCCAACACCCACATTTCAGATCTCAGGCATGGTGACACACACCTGTAACCCCAGCAATGGATAGGGTCAGAGACCTGGAGATCCTGAAGGCTCTCTCTGGCCGCCACACACATAGGGCAATGAACAGATGAGCACATACACACAGCACAAGTAAAGGAAAGGAAGGACTGTAAGTGACCCCGAAGCATATTTAAAATTCACTAGAAATTCAGGAAATGAAACATAGTGACCGAGAGCTCCTGCTCACCTGTGGGCATCACTAACTTTGTTCTATCATTCAGGAAAGCAGGCATTTTTAGTGTGACTAGAGGGGGTAAAGTAGTGGGACTTCTCAGAAAGGACATCTGGGAGAGGAAGGAAACTCCTCAGAATGTTCATGACTTTCTCTACTGGAATTCTCATAATTAAGAAATAAACATTATACTTTATAATAGGCAAAAGCTGGAAACTATCCAAACATTCGGTGATACGGCATTGACTGAGTTATTGAATATTCATTAGTAAAATGTGTGCAGAAATTAAACACCATGTTTTCAAAAAACAAGTTTCACAATGTTCACACCATATTGTTGAATGAAAAGCAGATGACTATACAACTGTGCATAGCATGAGCTCAAAAGTTACACATATAGCCATGCCTTTCAGGATTGTTCCATATAGAGTTATCAGTGGTGGCTGTTTCTGTGTTCTTCTAAGATTGCCAAATTTCATACTGTGTTGTGTATGTTATATATACTACAGATGTGGAATGTATATATATATATAGTGTGTGTGTGTGTGTGTGTGTGTGTATGTGTGTGTATTTGAATATAAAATATCCAAATTTAGCCAGGCAGTGGTGGTGCATACCTTTAATACCAGCACTCAGTAGGCAGGCAGATCTCTCTGAATTCAAGACCAGCCTGCTCTACAGAACGAGTTCCAGGACTGGAAACATATCAACTTCATGAACTCAATTAAACCACATTTGGTGGGTTGGTCTTGATAAATGAAAGAGGGTGGAATTTTCTATGAGTTACCTTGAATTCGCTCTCAAGGCTCCTTGAAAGACATCAGTCTCTGACTGCCCAAGTCCATTAAGTGGGCAACAGAGTTGGGGTTCAAGCAGAAGAGACTGCCCCTGGGTTTTCACGCCTTTGCCAGCCCCTGAGTGCCCAAGTCCAAGTCTTGTGAGGGAAGAGATGTGTGACCCAGTCTGGCCCTCTGACATCCTCATTATCCAACCGGCAACAGCTTTTGTTTCTCAGCCGTGTAGCTGTCCTGAAACCCGCATGTACCTTGCTGTATTCCCCAGTGTTCAAAAGCATTCAACTTTTCCAACTCTGGACTCTAATTTTCCTCTTGACAGACATGTCTCTTTACTCTAACAAATCCAGTCCACATCTTAGCATCCTAGAAACTGATTGCATTGTCTGGTGAGGCATGAGAAATTTGTGCTTGAGGATAAGGGTCACTGTAAGAAGAATTTAAATGCTTAAATTAGACGACAAGAATCATACGTGTTTCCAAAGGAGGCAGTCCTAATGGCTTTCTGAGCGCACAAATGATAGCTTGTGCAAAGCTTTTAGAGTGCCTTCCCGCTTGCTCTGAAGGACCCGCGTTTGTTTTCTTTGAGGGTTTTAATGGAATCGCAGCATTTCATTGTGCTCACCAGAGCAGTGAACCGAATATAAAGTGGCAGGCCTTAGAAGGAAAGTCAGAGTTGGGGCCCGATTTGCATGAAATGCATTATTTTCTGCTTTTCCCTCTATGGTATTTAAATGCCCTTATAAGAGCTGACTGTGACCTCTTCTTAGATCCTTCCTTCCTTCCTTCCTTCCTTCCTTCCTTCCTTCCTTCCTTCCTTCCTTCCTTCCTTCCTCCCTCCCTCCCTCCCTCCCTCCCTCCCTCCCTCCCTCCCTCCCTCCCTTCTGTCCTTGCTTTCTCCCTCCCTCCCTCCCTGCCTCCTTCCTTCCCCTTCCCCCACTTCTTCCTCTGTAGTTCCTGCTACCTGGTGGCCCCCTCTTACCACCTTCCAGGTGTCGTGCCCAGACTACCACTTGGGGGCAGTCTGATGCCTCCTTCCCTCCTCATCGCCATTTTCTCTGCCTTCACACAGGAGTCTGAGGTTGTTGACCTGGTTTCTAGTGCCTTTTTGTAACAGAATACTCATTACTAATCTCAGCAGTTTCCTAAAAAGAAAACAAAAGGTCTCATTCTTCACGTACTCAGTAATACATTCTGCTGGACTCTCAGGGTTCCGAGGCAGGTAGGCAGTTAAGGCAGCCACGAAGACCACGGTTTTTAAAACACCTTGGCTTGGGAAGAAAAACTCCATGTTTAAACCTCAAATGGTTCTGACACAGCAGGTTCTCTGATTCTCTGACCAGTGCTTTTTTCTGTAATCATCCTGATATAAGATCCAATATTTTTCCTGAAGGATGATCACATTTTAATGAAGATATTGGGATGACAAATAGCAGTAAAAATAACTTAATAGAAAAAGGAAATCACATAATCACATTTCTTTTCCGTTTTCCACTCATAAAGTGGCTTCAGTGTTAGGGAAGGAAAAAAATCATACTCCTCTTTCAAAGTTTAACATAAATTCATTTAAACACAGGAAGAAACAGCTTGCTGAATCCTTTCCCGGCTCTTCCCTCCTCAGTAGGCAATTTAATTAATGGGCAAACAGCCTGTTGGTGGATTTTTCTGATACAATGACATGAGATGAATAAGACCCATCTTTGCACACAACTCTCTGGTATGTCCCCCTGGCTGTGTTACAGAAACAGAACCAAGTCATATGGTTCCTGGAAAGTAATTGTTTGGCAGGGATCTACCCCTGCATGAATCCACATAGAGGAAACACTCAGGTGGCCCTCACTTGTGCCAGGGCATGGGGTAGATGGCAGAGTCTGTGTGCTGAAGGGATATCGATGGTTTAATGTGCCTGAGGAGGGGAAGGGGGACATATTAAGGGAACACAGACCTGCTAGAGAAAGGCCATATATCATTACTGCTTCCTCTATCGGATATAGTCAGTCTATTCCGACAATTCACTCAGTAGCTATCAGATGCACGCTGACTCCTGTGTGCTCAACACTGAGCAGAGTTTTTCCCTGAGAGCATAAAAGATAAATTTTTAAAGAATTAAAAAAATAAGGAACCTTTGCCTTTGGTAAGTATCCATTTCAAATATGGAAATTTTGGGGTTATTTTTTAGCAGTTGTTTAACAAATGTTTATTGTACTTGTACCCTGTTCAGTGGGATTGCCTGCCAAGCTTCAAGGCTCCAGTTGAAATACTGACATATTATAGTATTGAGAAGTCGATTTTAAACCCCAACTTATCGGAAACATGGTAAAGGCTATACAGATAGTGCAAAAGAGTAAGGGTTAAGGGCAGTGAACTGGAGAAGAATTCCAGGAACTTTCTAGAAGCCTTTCCTGGTCTCCTGAAAAGAACCGGGTAGGTGACAAGCCTCAGCTCAGACTCTGGGTGAATTACTTTCGCTCTGTTCTCACCTGGGAGATTTGCGCCCCTAACTATTTCCCGGTGTCTCTACAAAAGTCTAAGCCAAATTAGTGCCTCAAGCACAGATGGCAACGTATAAAATAACAGAACTATCCTTCACACCACGGTTGTGGGTTCCAGGCTTCTGACCACTCCTGGTTTTTGGCAAGAACGACTTCTCCATGGAATTCTTGAAGGTTCCTAGGATTTCCTTCTCAAAGGAAACCATTTGAGGAGCCTGGTTGCCTGTGCTCACGCATCCTGTTCTTACCACTAGCACACGGAGCTTTTGCTGCGGAGCTTTTGCTGCCGGAAGGAGCCTGCTAGCTTCTCCTCTGGTGTTCCGTCTCTCCTTGCGGCTCCCAGCGTTCTGAGCTTGGTTCTTTGGGTGGGTGAGTACTAGGGCTACTTTCAGCAACCGGTTCTCAGGACATGAATTTTTCAGTAGTGTAGATTTAGGCTTCTTCACCATCATGCTGTGTTTATGACTAAAGACGGCACCCGGAGGAGGAAAGCAAGGCTACCGGAGTAGTCTCACCAGCATTGCCCAGCAGCTTCCCGTGCACACCCAGTCAAGGGGTCCATCCACTGACTCACAGACCATCAAGGAGGACCCTGAAGATCAAGGAACACAGAGAGACTCGAGCATCCCTCACTTGCCCACTACCCCTAGCCTAACAAGTCTTGGGGCTTTATTTTTCTTATCTGCAAAGCAAACGACTTCAATTGTCCCATTTAGCTCCAATTTTTATGATTTGTGCATATAAAAGCCAAAGAAAAGATTTCAGGCAGGAGCTATTGAGTCAGTGCTGTAGCTGAACCAAGAATCAGTGTAAACAGTTTTTAAAGTAATAGCATTGAGTGATTGCCGTATACAGAAAAGCCATGGACTCTGGATCAGAAAATGTGTGTTCCAAGATATCTGCTACAGTGTGGATTTTGAAGTCCCTGAAGGTTCTTGTGTTGAAAGTTTGGTTCCCAGCCTACAGCTCTATTGAATTATACTAAAATCTTTAGAAGGTGGGGTCTAGTGGAATGAAATTACATCGCTGGGGTCATGCCCTCAAATGACGCTTGGAACCCTCGTTCTTTCCTATCTCCTTGTTCCCCAGTTCAGGTGGGGTGAGCTACTTCCTTCACTGTGTGTTTTCTCCCACCGTGAACTACATTGTCACAGGCAACTGGGCCAAGTGGCCATGGGCTGAGATCTCTGACTCCTTGAATCAAAATAAACCTTCCCTCTTTTTCAAGTCAGTCATCAAAGGGATTTTTGTTATAGTAGCAGAAAGGAAACTAATACTACGAAAGAGACATTGTATTCTTAAGTAATTGGGGGAATTCATGATTCTGGAGCTGAGTTCAAATCTTGATTTCACTTGCTAGTTGTGTGGCTTTGTTTAAGTTACTTAGCTTTTCTGGATCTGTGACTCCATCAGTAAATAAGGACAAACAACATGCTACTGGACAATAGCTTAAGATTTAGAGACCCAGATCTTAAAATCTGTTAAGCCCCTGGCATATTATAAGAATTCAATATATGTTAATTTATCTCAGCAGCTACTCTAAGATCTCTTGGGAGGGTGGGCACTAATATATCTTGAGTTCCAGCTTTGTGACAGAAACTTCCAGAAACTGTATCATTTAATGAAGCAAGCACTGTTATCTAAATTTAACCTACATTCTCTTTTCCCAGATGTAAAATGAACATAATAATACCTTTGCTACCTAGCCTGAAGAATTCTTCTGAGAATTAAAAGACTCATGCATGAAAGGACTTTGCAAATTGCCATTTTTTTCTATAGATGTGAACATAATAGCTATTGTCTTAAGAAACACCATGTTGTAGCATGAAAAGAATTTTCCACACCCCCACATATACTTACTCAGATTCTAGTTGTCCATTATCAAAAATATGGTTTCTGTTCAGAGACTTTATTAGCAGGGACATCAAAATTACTCCCAGGAAGCTCGTGAGGACAGTGAGAAAGAACCAAGATGTAGTAGAAAGATGAAGGATCAATTTAAGAAGAAAAAATACAAAGGGAGAAATGTTTAAATAAAAATTGTCTATTTCTTTCTTCTGTGTGTTTTGCCTGCATGTATATATGTAAGTATGTGCAGTACATGTGTGCACTCCTGTGAGATCAGAAAATTACACTGGATCCTCTGGAATTGGAGTTAAGGATGGGTGTGAACCCCCATGTGGGTGCTGGGAACTGAACCCAGTCCCTTTGCAAGAGCAGCCAGTGCTCTTAACTGTTGAGCCATGGTTCCAACTCGAGGGGAGACATTTCATGCAAAGGAAATAGCATGAAAATAAAAACAGGTATGGAAAAAAATCTTAAGCTGGCCTGGAACTCATGAAAATCCTCCTGCCTCAGCTTCCTAAATGCTGGCATTACTGGCATGACCCACTACACTTGGCAAAATCAGGATGAAGAACCAAACTTTTTTGAAGCCTGGGAAGAAGTGGAAATTTTCACCTTTGTCACTTACAGGAGCCGAAGTGTTGACTCCATTTGTTTGTTTGTTTTTGTTTTTTGTGCTAGGGTTCCTCTGTGTAATCCTGACTGTCCAGGAACTTGCTCTGTAGCCCAGGCCATCTCAGATTTAGAGATCCACCTGCCTCTGCCTCCTGGATACTGAGTGGGATTAAAGGCGTGTACCAATCACACCTGGCAAGTATTCACTGAGCCCCTTGTGTGCCGGCGGCAGTTCAGGGATGTATCAAGTGTGTAAATTAAAAGGTTGAGGTACCTGTTTCTAGGTGATGAAACTGCTGGTCAATACAACAAATGGACAGGTTAGGCAGTAAACGAACAAAGTACAGAGGTCTTTAGAAGGTGTCAAGTGCCAAGGAGAAAATAGCAGAGCAGGCAGGGTGATCTGCAGTGACAAGAGCGTGGTTATAGGTAGCAAATATAGACTCCAGGGGTCAGACGGGGTTATGTTGAGAAGGTGACATCTGTGCGGAGGCTTGCAGAAGGTGTGGGAGTGAGGTGAGCAGACACATGGAGATGAACGTGAGGCAGAATAAACCGGTGGGAAGTCAGCACTCCCCACTTTAACCTGCAGCATTAACACCCCCAGAAGCACCCATTAATTACTCTGATGGGCCCCACAGAGCCTTCTCAGCGCATCCCCGTGTTCCCTAAATTGAAGAGTCTCTGAAGTAAAGACAGAGTCTAGTTGACTTGCGCTAAGCTTGGACCAGGCTTGTCTGGAGTGAAATGAGCCAGGGGGAAGGGAAGTCGCAGAGGAGGTGAGGTCCGGAGAGGCTTAAGGGAAGGTTCTCGTGCTAGGTTTTGTGTTTGGTACTGAAGTTCCAGCTATGTTATAATTTAGGCTCTCACCCAAGGGGAGGGGGGAAAGTAGATGGTAACACCAGCTAACCTGGCTCAGGGAACATGACAAGACTCTCCAATCATAGAGTAGGGGAAAGTGTAGGTTACAGCAGAGGAGCCAAACACCTCACTATAATTAACTGTTTTATCAGCTACTTTGAAAACCTATCATTGAGAATTTCCAAAAGAAAAAAAAACTTGGGTTTCCCAGTTGAGACTGTTTGGAACCTGGTCGCTGGGGTTTCCATAAGCTAAACTATCATTAAACATTCCTACCCCCAAAGGAGGTCATTAGAAGTGCAAGTTCATTGGATTTAAATTTCTATTTATTTTGGCTGCGAATCTCTATATAGATTTGTGTCCCTCAAGCAGGAAAAAAATAGATGACGACATTTCTGATTTTTTTCTTATTGTGCCTAGGATTGAACCCAGGGCCTTGCACATGCTAGACAGCCTCTCTGCCACGGAGTCAGGCTCCCAGCCCAACAAATCTCAAAGATTTAAGTGGCTAGAACAACTAGAGCTGCATTAAATCGTGGAAGTTTGAACCCAAATACTTTGTCTGCATGGTTACTCCTTGCTTAATCTTTCAGTTACTGAAGATGCTTAGAGACCATCCACAACAAACAGCTCCTTCCTCCACCTTTCCCCACCTGGCTCTCCTGCAGTGCTCAGCTCTGGGCAGAGTTTGCACCAGGAGGATGGCTGGCTGGAGAAGGCTTCACACGGGAAAGCCCTTTCCTTGGGAAAGCCCTTCTTCAGAGAGCAATGTCTTTAACGTGGATGCAGACCAGCTGTGGGGTCAGGGCTCTGATCTTCAACAGGGCCCCAAAGGAAAGAGTTTTAATTGACCGATGACAGAGGGTGCCACCCAAGTGTTATATCTGATTCTCTTGATCTTCTTCCAGCTTGGTTCTCGTGTATACCCTGGGAAGATATATGCAGGGTTCTAATTTAGGAAGATACCAGATCTCGGATGGCTTCCACACTGTTGGCTTCATGGGCCAGACTTAGCCCTGGCATTTTTCAAAATCAGTCTTGGTCTCCTCCTGATCTTTTCTTCACAGTGTCTTAGTAGCTAGGGTTTTTTTTTTTTTTCTTTGTGAGCCCTTCACCCCAACTTACCTCATATTACAGAGGTTTCCTGTGCTTATTACAGGGAACCTCTGCCTGGCGTTCATATACAACATCTCCAGCTATGTTCACCTATAGTTTTAAGGTCAGATCTACTCATCATTTCAAGGTCAGGTCTTGCAGCACCTTGAGTGTAAGATGCAGTAGTACACTTTGTGATCCCATTTCAAGGGTCAGAAACCATGAGAGGTGGTGACTAAGACTCCCACTTACCCATAAGAGCCTTGAGAAAGTCCCTCCAGGCTCCTGAATTCCACGCAGCCTACAGCTGCCACCAGCAATGAATCACAGAGCCTGTCGCCATGAATGTGACATTTGGGAACTATACACATATGACTTAAGATAGAGGGTGGGAATGGGAGGAAGGATGACACAGACATGCCCAGAACAAAAGATTAAAGAGTCGCCAGCACTCCTTGCCCATCCAGAGAATTGTAAGAGCAAAAACGTTATATTTGGCAGTGGCGGAGACAGCTCAGCTGGCTGCCTGACAGGCTCACAAAACTCTGTGCCCTCCCCACAAGCAAAGCAAGCGGCACTTTTCCCCTGATTTCCCAGCACCCTCCTCCGACAAAATCATTCCCAAAGAAGTTCTATTTTGAAAACGACATAGTTATACGAAATCCCGTTAATGCTCTATATAATGTCTTAATACATGTTAGCAGTAAATATTATGTTCATGTCTGGCCTGTGGTTAAGTCCAGCACTATTTGTCCCCTCAGATGCTAAAATCTTCACACCTGCCTCCACCACGCCACACATGTTCAACATCAGGTCTCAGCTCAGATCTCAGCAAATGAACAGTTCCACAGACCCTCTGAGCACCCTAATCAGCCATGGCCACAGTATGTTATTTAGTTCTCTTTTTTTTCTCCCCAAAACAAAACCACTCAAGGGCGGGGAAATTAATATTAAATCTTAAATGCTAACCAAACATGTTGTGGGGAGCTTGTTTGGGTCCTGATTCAGACAAACCAACTATAAAAGGACACTTTGGAGACAATCAGGCAAGCTTAATTACAGACTGGGTAGACTATGATGCCAAAATACAATTGTTAATTTTGTTGGATGGGATAATGGCACTGTGGTTGTTTTCTTAAAGGTCAATATTTTGAGAGTGTCAGAGGTGAAATAATGTGATGTCTGCGATTAGCCTTTAAGGTATCTCAGCAGATAAAAAATTAAAAAAAAAAAAACCAGCAAGCCCTTGGCCATATAGCTCAGTGGTAGAGTACTTGTCTAGAATACACGAGGCCCGGGTACAAACTCCGACACAGTCAGAAGGAAAAAAAATACTAGGTCAAACCAAATGTGGCAAAAACCTCATTACTGAAAGTGGGTGATGGGATATGGCAATTTATGGTTACTGCCCCTGCTGTGGCCTTCATGAACAAGATGGTTTTGCTGACCAAAAGATTCCAGCAGCGGAAACTCAGGACTGTGACAGGCCGTCTAGAGACAGCAAGGATGCAAGGAGGATGGCTGAAATCCGGACCCGAGGCAAAGGCACTGGATGAGTGTTGGATGCGTTCTGGGGAGACTGGATTCTGGATCCTGAAATCTAGGGGCGAGAGGAGAAGACTAGCATTGTGGCAAAGACTAGGGAAGGAGGCAGGAATCTATGTTGCTTGCAGGTACCATCCAGGTCCTCGCACCCAGGTCCCTGGGTGTGGTGGTGTGAATAAAAATGAACTCCATAGGCTCATACATTTGAATGTTTAGTCGTCAGGAAATGGCACTACTTGTGAGGGATTAGGAGGTGTGACCTGGCTAGAGTAGGTGTGACTTGGAGGAAGTGTGTCACTGGGGTTTCAAAGCCCCAAGCCAGCCCCAGTGTCTCTTTCTGCTGACTGGAGATCTGGATATAGAACTCTCAGCTACTTCTCAGCACCAGGTCTGACGGCATGCTGCCACGCTCCCCACCATGGCGATAATGACTAAACCTATGAAACCGTAAGCCAGCCCCACTATGAGAGTTCCTGTGGTCATGGTGTCTCTTCATAGTAACAGAACACTGACTAAGCCGCTGGGAACAGTGCAGTCTCTTTCCAGCAGAGTACAACCAGTCCTTGTCTAGACTCCACTTTTGAAACATAAAATGCATAAGGAGAAAATTAGGATTCCCTTTGCCCTAGTGTCTGCATGCCCTTAAATGACAGAATTCCCTTAATGCTCTTTAGAAATGAGCATACTGTGAGTGGGAGGCTGGGGATAGGCGGTCTTGGCTCTTAATAAAATCCTACCTAGGGTCTGAAGAGACGACTCAGAGGTTAGAAGCACTAACTACTCTTACGAGGGTGTGGGTTTGGTTCCTAGCACCCACATGGCATCTCACAACTACCTCTGACCCCTGTGGCTCCAGTTTTAGGGATCATCACCATAAAGTGGAAAGAGCTAAGTCACGCTATTTTCTCTCTTGCTGGGGAAATTCAGAGAGAGAAGAGAGTTCTAAGAAATAGGAACATAGCTGGGCTGTGGTGGCGCACGCCTTTAACCCCAGCACGCAGGAGGCAGAGGCAGATGTATCTCTGTGAGTTCGAGGCCAGCCTGGTCTACAAGAGCTAGTTCCAGGACAGGCTCCAAAGCTGCAGAGAAACCCTGTCTCCAAAAACAAAAACAAGCAAGCAAACAAAACAAAACAAAACAAAAAAGAAATAGGAACGTGGAGACAAACTGATAAGTTATCTGCTCTAATGTGGCTGAGCACTATGTTCCTAAACTCAATGGTCAAAGAGGAGAGAGCAGATGGGGCAGCCAAGCCTACGCTCAAACAACATTGATGACTATGGGAGACAGTGAAAGGGGACTTTCAGTCATGACTCTAACATCCAAAATGTTTCTCTGGGGACACCCATAGTAATAGAAATCGAGAACATCCTTGGGTACCACTTCTACCTCCATTTCTGAGTTTTATTTTTGTTCTTTGTTATTGTTATTTTGAAAGAAGCAGGGTCTTATATATCCCAAGACTGGCTTCAAACTTGCTTAATAGCTGAGGATGGCTTCAAACTTTTGATCCCCTTGTCTCCACCTCCCACGTGCTAGGGTTAGGGGCTGGTCTATGTGATGCTGTAGATCAAGTCCAGGGCTTCATGCACACTAGGCAAGCAGGATACCCACTAATCTAAATGTCCGACCTCGGTCCCTGAACTTCTGAAATGTGTTGGAAGAGCAAGAGAGAGAACCATGCTTGATGGGACATAAGGAATTATTAAAAATAACGACTGAACCTGGCTCCTGGAAAAGCACGCCTCCCTATCCAGTAGGAATAAAGCTGTTTTCTTCAGTGAGCTTTCCCATCAGTGACTTGATTTTCAGACCCATAGAAGAATTCTACTTTAATCTATTGTATTAGTTTCAGCCTCAGTGATTTTTTTTAAAGATATATTTTAAAAATTTTACTAATGTGCCTCTGTGTCTGTGTGAATGTATGCTGTGTGGAATTTGTGTTTGTGGGTGTGTGAGCACGTGCACACACAACCATGCCCATGGAGACCAGAAGAAGGTATTGGATTCCCTGGAGCTGGAATTACACAAAGTTGTGAGCTGCCTTATATGGGTGCTGGGACCCAAAGCATTTTCTGGAAGAGCAGGCAGCATTCTTTAACTCCGAGCCATCATTCTGGCTCCATGTATGTATGTATATAAAATGTATATGCTCGTTCAATTCCTAGTAGGAAGTAGTTGTAGTAAATGAACTTTCTCACAGACCAAGAGACAGCACACCATACCCACCCCTCCACCAGCCCTTTTTTATCTTCTGGGTGCAAGAAATGCAAGCCTTGCAAAAACAAGGCTTGTGAAGCCACAGAGGGATCATTGGAAGAATTCAACCTCACCCAGAGAGGTTATATTTTGATAACATGTTCCTCTTTCCTTTGACATCTCAGCCCTCTTCATCCACGCAGGTCGTGGTGAAGCTGTTAGTCACACTATCCCATTCTCTGGGGGAGCACGCTGGTACACGTTGACCAAGCGCACTATCAGTCTGGCCATCATCATTAGCTCCGAATGACACAAACAGGTCAATCACAATCAAGCGTCGCAGCGCACTACACAACAGAACTGGTTCTCTACGCAGCAGTTTTCCTTCTTGCTGGTTCAGATCCCTGCAGTCATGGTCCTTGGCCTGGCTCCTAGGTATATACCCACTCTCTCTGCTCTACAGTGAAGAGCTACACCCTCTGTGGGACTCTGCCTGGGTCTGATGGTAACCAAGAAGTCAAGGTTACAAGAAAATGGAACCTCCTGTGGCTTGTCAATCAGTCTCACTGTTTTGGGGGGTCTGCTGAGGTAGGGATGAACTGACTAACCAAGAATGCTTTTGTGACATCATCACTGCCATAATAAATGTCTGTGTATGTAAATGTATATGTACATATGCATCATATGGATGAATGCACATGAGAGAGAGAGAGAAAGAGATTGAGAGAGAGAGAGAGAGAGAGAGAGAGAGAGAGAGAGAGAGAGAGAGAGAGAATCCCTCCATGATTAGAAACTTAGAGCTGCCAGTCCCACCTCCTCCCTCCAGGAAGGAGAGGGCGAGTACAAGACAACGAGTTAATAATTATCAGTCAATCATGCTTTACAGCAATTTCTCCAAAGAAATGCCTAAAATGTGGGGTTTGAAGAACTGCACCAGGTAACAGGAATACAACCACGTGCCAGGAGAGAGGCAGAGCACCAAACTCCACAAGGACAGGGGCTCCTACGTCAGCACCCTTCCAGGTATCTGTTCTTGTGGTTGTATATTTATGTCCCTTGATAATAAACAGTAATAAAAGGATAAATAAAATTAATTATTATCCTCGGTAACAAACAGTGATTTAGTAAGTAGATGGTTTTTTTTCCTTTTAGTTACATGAGCTATTAATGGCAAGTGATCAAATCTGAGAAAAGGATTATGGGAGCCTATGACTTGTAACCAAGTCAGACAGAAGCTGTGGGTGATAGGGAACCCACACTTCCAGTTGATGACTGAAGCAGGGGATGGGGGAGGGTAGCTGTTGAGTGATTCTGACCGGGAGAGCTAATGCTAATTAGGTAGACAGGGTTAGCATTGAGTAAGTCACCCAGTAAGTAACTTCTGGAGAAAAGCAGGGGCAAGAGTTTGATATAGGGAAAAAGGTCATGTCCCGTATGTTGATATCACAAGCATTATGTGTCGAGAATGATATAGAGAAAATGATTTCTCCTACATAGGTCGTAAAAAGAAACTTTCCAGGACAAAAAGAAGAGGGGGCTGGAGTCCCAAGCTATGCCAAACCCTGATGAGCCCTAGAACAGAGAGATTCTGATTGGCTGTGATAGAACACAAACCGATGCACATTACCCTTTCCCAGGTAAGGGATCTTAAGTCATCTAGGGAGGGATAATGCAAGAGAGGAAAAATATGACCTCTAGTTACCTCTAGACTTGGGATAGGCTGCCCCAACTCTTACGTTCCACAGTGTTTATCCCAGCCCTTTCTGTGTGGATGCTTCAGAAATTAGCAGGCTCACTAGAGAGACTGGGCTACTCAGAGGTGAGACAGGGCACTGGGGACCGACATGTCCTGGGCATTCAACATACTTTAAGATGGAAGAAAGAACAGAGAATTCCAAGTAAGTTAGTACTTCAGTGCCTTTTAAAGTGACTTAGAGCTGGTGGGAGGTGGCTGTTGGAAGGGTGTAGTTTTGTTTGTTCTGGAAGACACAGTGTCCTTCACTGGAGGAAGGCCAAGTTCCACTTTCACTACTTTCAGGTAAAGACTTGGGTTGAACTCACCTATTACCGTATTTCCTCCTTATCCTTGAAAGCAGTCTTTAGAAACTGGCAGCCTGGGCAGTTGTCTGGCTTCCCCTCCCTTCTGTATCTGTGTGATTCTTCTTTGCACTCATTGCTTCCTTCATTTGCTTTAAATAGGTCATGCTATCTCCCACCAGAAGGGCAAAGGAATGCATTAATAACAGAACTCTGCAGATCAGATCTATTCGGCAGTTGTCACTGTTACGCCAGCGTGTTTGGAGCCTGCCTTCCCACACAGTTGTCTCTTGAGGCCTCACACTGCCAGGCCCTGCTGGTGCATGTACTGCCTCACTCAGACCCTTCTGGGTTTTAAAGCCTGGAACGATAATGAAAGCTCCATTCAATTTATGACGTCCCACTATAAAAATGTTGGCATGCATGCCCTTTCTTATCCTCCTGGCTGGTGATGAACTAGTCTGTTATTCTAGTTGGAAACAATTTTGACTCAAGGGATTTCTCAGCCAGAGGTAAATTGTTTCATTATATCCATCCTGGTGGCCATATGAATTTATATGTTTAAATGTTCTCCTGTCAAAGAGAATAAACCAGATATAAAGTGTGACCTTTGGCCAAGTTATTCTTGTGAGACAGAATGGTTTCAAAGTTGATTGCTTATTATAAAAAAAATTTCTCCTACTTGTATTTTGCTTTAAGCTACCTTTTTGACATGTAATATCAAAAATATTTCAGAGGTCAGTAGCAGGCACTGAATTCCCTGAAATTGAACAACAATGAACAATCAACTAGCTAATATCAACTAAAGGGTTTTTGTATTTAAGACAACAAAAATTCAGTTGAGGTTCTGCCTTTTGAAACACAGCAAGATAAGATACAATAAGAACAGTTTTAAAAAGCAAACAAAGAGGGCTGGGGTGTAGCTCAACTGGTGGTAGAGGGCTTGTCTAGCACGCTTGGAACCTTGTGTTCAATCCCCAGTACTGCATGCACCAAAATTGGGCAAAATGAGCATAGCACTGGAATACATGAGAACCTGTCTCCAGGAAAAAGAAATTCTATCTATAGCTATGTAGATGATAGATAGATAGATAGATAGATAGATAGATAGATAGACAAACAGACAGATGATAGATAGATAGATAGATAGGTAGATAGATAGAAAGGTAGATAGATAGATAAATAGATGATAGATAGACAGACAGATGATAGATAGATAGATAGATAGATAGATAGATAGATAGATAGATAGATGATAGATGGATGGATGAATAGACAGATAGATAGACGGATGATAGATAATAGAGAGGACAAGCAGTATACAGTGTGACCATCTCTCTCTACTTGCCCATTACTGTCCTAGCTTTAATGAGAATACCACATTCCAGAAAACCCCTCTACTCTGGGCAAGCGAGAACATTTGGTCAGCCTAAAGTTGGCCTGGCACAAATCTCTGGCTGTAGCCAACATAGATAGGCATCCATCCAGGTGACTCTACTACGGATGCATACTGTTTGTCTCCATTTCTTGGTGTGGGAATTAAAAAAGGGTTAAAATACTCAAGCTCCCGCTCGCCTTCTAACAAGCTGCTTCAATTCATCACTAGGCAATTTGCAAATGCGAGATGCTATAAGATTATAAATAATAGCTTGGAAGTGATTTTAATGTAGCTAGGAGGCCTAACCCGGCGGACGCCAAGGTCTTGCTGTGTTATTGCTATGCTGTCTCTGTGAAGAAAATGTCGTCCATTGTGTGAGCAATTTTGCATTTCTTTCATTCCTACTAATGCCGGGCCACCTCTCAGGGCCAACAGGACAACCTTGGCTCCAATTTTGTTTAACCCAGCTGGATGCAGCCAAATTATGGCCTTCTTTTTAGGTGGAGCATATTTTTGTGGGCTGTGGGAGACCTGTAATTCTTTTTTTTTTTCTTTCCTTTTTTTGCCTTCTTTTTCCCTCATGCAGAACCATTTATAGCCTTGGGTGATGTAAAATTCACAGGATGCCTACAACAGTGTCATGAAACCAAAGGGCTTCCCACAGAAGCCGGCTGGGACACAACGGAGCCAGAGCCTCTCCCAAGTCCCTGTCCACTGACTCTCCATTGCGCCTGCCCCCACCCCAAGACAGGCATCAGGGCTTTTCCTTCTTTCAATGCTTCTTGTTCAGAGGTCTCAAGTACCAGACAGGTTTTTCTCTTTGTGGAGAGAGCTATGTGTTGATACATCTGTAAGCAACTGTCTGTCTGATTTGCTAGCTTCAGAATCAGAGCAACAGCATCAATTTGTGTGTGTGTGTGTGCACGTATCCTGGATTAGAGTCCCCACCCCCACCCCTCATTAGGCCCAGCTCTGCCTTGACCTTGGAAAGATATCTCAGGCAAATTGCCCGACTGCACAGGACTTCACTTTTCTAATGGGCCAAATGAAAGAGCACCACTAAATTGGCTCTGAAGGGAGTTCTAGGATTCAATGCCGGATTGCTAACTAGTGGGGGCCATGAGAGAGGGAGGAGGTACAGCCAACAGACCAAGCAGACCCCGGAAGGAAGAGCGGATGTGCAAATGACACGACAACATCCATCACTATGTATGTGAACTTTAAAAATTAATTTAAAGGGAAAAGTGCCTAACATGAGACACTCGAAAGGCTGGCCAGCAATCAAACAAGCCCCAACACTAGAAACCACATGAAGGAAAAAAAAAGGATCGTGAAGCCCAAAAGAAAGGTAACATTAGTTGTTTCTAAGCAAGCAGCTCAGAAACCCAGCACACTGAGCTTTATGAATGCTTATTTTATTACAAACAGAATTTCTATGGCTGTCACTGAGAGACCCTGGACTTAGCAAACGGATCCTGCGAATGCAGGACAGTTGCTCGACATGGCCTGGCTTCTCTGTGGAGAGGCAGCAAAGCTGGAGTCCTCACTGTCACACTGGCTGCTTTCACAGTGAGCCTGACACCCCTGGCCCTTTGCTCTTCCACTTGGGGATCTAGAAGCTGTATTGTGACGGGGACCTGTCATCCTAAAGGATCTTATTGCTGGGTGTAAGGGCTCACAGCAAGAGTCCCAGTCCTCAGTACTTTGAGTTTGAGGCTAGGCCTGGGCTAAATTAGTAAGTTCCAGGCCAGCCTAGATGTCACAGTGGGTTCCAGGCCAACATGAGCTACAGAGTAAGACTTTGTTTGAAAAAGAATTTAACAAAATTAAAAATAAAAGTTCTTATTAACTGAAAGAGACTCAGGGGAAGTTCACCCACCACTGAATGCTTTATTTAGCTCCTGATGCTATAGGTGAATCTCAATTATTACAACTCCCTTTACTCTAATTAATTTCTCGGCCAGTATGGGGTCTATTTTAGATTCTTCTAGCCTAAGGTCCCCCAGGGCATGCACAATAGTAATAAAAATCTGGAAACTACTTTCGCCATTTTAAAATTCATCTGGACAATTAAAATTCCTCTGAGTCTGTTCATTTCTCAAGCCCTTAAAGAAAGGTACCTTCATAGCCCTATGCTTAAGCAGGTCCTTTAATGACAATTGTCCCAAGTGTGCTCGGGTCTAGCCTATATGCAAGGTGTCACCCCAGGGATGGCTACCTTTCCAGTCTGACTCTTTAATCCCACAGACACAAACACTTTGAGCCTTGCACTGACATCTTGTGAAATGGCTCAGTGGGCAAAGCCACCCAAGTTCGACTGGGACCTGTGTGGCCAAAGGAAAGCATGGACTCCTTTAAGCTGTCCTTGGAGCTCCACACCTGAATTGTGACGTGTGTTTGTGTGCACACACACACGCACATGAAGCCAATAAATAAAATGTAATTTAAATTTTTAAAGTGGATTTTAATTGATATATAGTATTTCTACATATTATGGTGTACAGCATGTCAATTCAGTACATTATATGTGTGTATATACATATAGACTATATATACACTATATATATTTATAGTGTATGTAAAGATCAGATTAGGGTAATTGGGATATCTATCATCTCAGACATTTTTAATTATTCTCTTAAGCATTTTATTATAGAAAAAATATATTGAGAGGACAATTAACACATTTCCAGAATCTATCATTGAATTCCCCTTTAACAATTTATCTAAAATCCAACTATATTTGAAGTCCAGAGAAGATCATGCTAAACACTCCTTTTCTTCATATAGTTTTATAAGTTTTGCTAATACATGTGAACTGAAAAACAGACAGCAGCTGAGACTGAATCCATTACTTGCTAAGTGTATGTAAGGCACCGTGTTCAAACCCAGTGCCACACACACAAAAATGGTAACAGTAGTTACAAAAACCATGCAGAAGGTGGAACATCTTCCTGTCTTATACTCCTTACACATAAGCCAGGCATCGTGTCGCGTGTCTGCTACCTTAGCACTGGGAGGCTGAGGAAGGAAGATGAGGAGTTCAAGCCTGGGCTACCTAGGGAAACTCTATCTCCGAAAGCAGAGCTGAAACAAATCAACACACACACACACACACACACACACAAGAGCTGCTTAGTCATGTCGGTAACACTAGTCTTGGTGAGGTGGCATGCTTCTGTAGTTCCGGCTACTCTGGCAGCTGAGGGAGGAGGATCTCTTGAACATTGGAATTCAAGACCAGACAGGGCAACACTGACTGACTCGGAAGGAAGGAAGGAAGGAAGGGAGGGAGGGAGGGAGGGAGGGAGGGAGGGAGGGAGGGAGGGAGGGAGGAAAATAAACGTAACCCCAAAAGAAAAAGGTACATTATTTACTCAATGGTGTTCATATCTATCTACCTTGTAGTTTGAACTTTGATCGTTTAGTTAGAGTCTGATATGATAATAGCTTATGTACATAATTTCTAGTAACTAATAAGTAAATATTAAAAAACTGAAATGTCTACAGAAGGTCCAATGGAGGCAACCAAAGTCATAGTACAAATATACTTTTTGCTATCTTAGTTCATTTTAGGCTTTGTCTGTTAGGGTTATCAGTGCTATGATGAAACACAATGATCAAAGCAACTTGGGGAGGAAAGGATTTGTTTGACTTCCACGTCACTGTTTATCATCGAAGGAAGTCAGGACAGGAACTCAAGCGGGGCAGGAACCTGGAGGCAGGAACTGATCCATGGAGGAGTGCTGCTTACTTGCTTGCTTCATATGGCTTGCTCAGCGTACTTTCTTATAGAACCCAGGACCACCAGCCCAGGGATGGCACCACCCACAGTGAGCTGGGCTGTCCCCCATTGATCACTAATTAAGAAAATGACCTATAGATGGATCTTATAGAGACATTTTCTCAATTGAGTTTCCCTCCTTTCAGATTACTCTAGTTTATGACAAATTGACACAAAACTAGCCAGCACAGCCAGATGGTGGTGGCTCCAAGCCTTTAATTCCACCACTTGGGAGGCAAAGGCAGACAGATCTCTGTGAGTTCAAGGCCATCCTGGTCTACAGGGTTCCAGGACAGCCAGAGCTGTTCTACAGAGAAACCTTGTCTCAAAAGACAAAAATAAACAAGCCAAAAATTAGCCAGCACAGGTTTTAAAAATAGAAAAAAATATATTTTACTTTCACAGATTTTCAAAATCAGTAATATGTTTCATTTCATGTATAATGAAAATTTGCATTTATAACAATATTAGACCCTACAATTTGTTCTGTTCCACCATTTTAAAATTTTAAGCACAATTTGCAAAGGCTCCAAAATATCAGCTAAAATGAGAATTAATGGAATTCAAAGTCTCATTGTAGTTAATTTCAAGTTTGCTTTTTTTCTTTTGTTCCCAGACAAGGTTTTACTATGTAGCTCAGGAGGGGTCCTCTGAGCTCTCAGCCCGCTGCTTCTGCCTCCTGAGTTCCGGGACTACGGCAAGCACCATGCTCCTGGCTTCAAGTTTGCTTCAGGGCTTCTCTCTGATGCTGCATCTTATTAATGCCAGCAAGCGGTCACTGTGTCCATCATTTTCCTTCCATGAGCCAACACTCCGGACATATTTTTGGATGTGTGTGTATGCATGTTTGTATGCGGGTGACTACAGGAGTGAGTACACGTGGAGGCCAGAGGTGCTGTCCTGCAAAAGTCACCCACTTGGCTTTCTGAGACAAGTTCTATCACCGGGACCTGGAGTTCATGAACTAGGCTAGACAGGTTGGCCAGGGAGCCGCAGGGATCCTCCCGTCTCTGCCTGGACACCATATTGGCCATTTCACATGGGTGCTGGTGCTCAAACTCAACTCCTCATACATGTTCCACAAACACTTTATTGACTGAGTCATTTTCTTGGCTCCGAACCATATGTCTTTTTTTATTTAAATAACATTTTTTTCATTTATTTTACATACCAATCAGTTTCCCCTCTCTCCTCCCTTCTTGTCCCCTCTCATTTCCCATCTACCCCTATCTGCTCCTCCTCCATCTCCATAACACAGTCTGGGTACTTTACTATGTCTGATAGTGGCTTGGGGAAACATCTCCCTTCTATATCTGTGACTTTAGCCTTAGTCACATGCTCCTTCTTTGTTTGCTCCAGGCTTTGTTCACAGTGCTTTTCATTGGACCTAAACATTCAGCTCTGACAATTCATCAAGGTACATGACCATTTGGCCATGAAAAAGGAAAATTCCCGAAGATTTTTTTTTCCTTCTGTCTTCAGATCTTCAGATAGGTCAGTTAAAATGGGAGTTGGGTTGGTGAGTTAGCTCAATAATAGAGCATTTGCCTAGCTAGTGCAAGGCTCTGGGTTTGGTCCTTAGCTCAGAAGGAACCAAAAACCCAAAACAAAATGGCAGTTGACTTGCTTGGAGACATCTTTGAAAGCTTCAGGGAGCAGCCAACAATCACGAAATCCTACCAAATGCCTTTTTAGTAGGTGTGCTATCTGAGTGCCACAAGATAATGTAAGACAGTTTACCAGTCACTTTGTGGCCCTCTAAAAGAGGTACCGTTTTCCTGCTGGAAGAAAGGATGTACTCGTGAACTCATCTCAGCCGAGCATCTCTGGCCTGTTCCTTTAATTGTCCCATGAGTATCAACCAGAACATCATATGAGGAGGAGGTTGCTGACAAGTTTGAAAATACCCAAGACAGGGGGGAAACCATTTGAGAAGCAGGATTGCACAAGGACAGGTAGGCAGGGCTGGATCCAGACAGGTCAGGAAACCCAGGAAGTTAGTTTCTCTTCAAATCAATGCTCTTTAAATATTTATTCAGTATTTATTTAGTGGGAGAAAAATATTTTTAAGTTCCCAGTTGAGGATGCTATCTTGTTTGATGAGAATACAAATGCATTTCCTTTTAGCCAGTCATATAAAAAATTCTCCTGTGAAGACCTGCATTAATTGATACTGTATAAGCAATGTATTCTATTGATGTTTTACAGCCTACTTATTAATTGATGCTCTGGGCATCTACCCAGCTGGTATATTCCTTAAGCCAGATTTCGAACAGGATAAAGGAAAATGCAACGAGGAGTCCAGGGTAGTAGAGGATGAGAGAGCCTGGTGAACCAAAGCTATAGCCTTTTTGATTTATCTGTTTCAATTCTTTTTCGTTTTTCTTTGTTGTTGTATTTTTAATTATTATGCTGTTAAAAATGACTATGTATATATTTTTTCATACAAACATGGACAGTTAACAGGACCATTGTTAAATATACAGAAAAATTTTGCAAACTGATAGATTTTTGTAAAAACTCAGTTTCAATGCCTTTCAGGTGTGGGCTACATTTCTTTAGTGTTAGTTTCCTAGAATTGATTATATATGCTCCCTCAGTCAGTTCCCACATCTAAGCCGATCGAAAAGCCCACAGCCCCATGAGTGAAGGTGAGGTTGGGCATTGTGAAGACTACAACACCAAATGATGCTTCCTAATTTCTCTTCAAGGCTCCCACAGAAGATCTGCACCAGTTCCTAGGTTGTCTGTAACATGAGAAAAATGGGGAAAACAAACCTTTCATTATGAGACAATGGCTCTGCTGTTTATTGAATATGTGTCCCCTAAATCCTGTTTCCTGAAGCCTCAGAATGTGACCTATTTGAAGTAGGATTTTTGCAGATATAAAGAGCTGAGAAAAGATCGTGCTGGATTAAGATGGAACTCAGATCCAGTAGAAATGTCCTTACAAGGAATAGACACGCAGGGAAGGCAACCATATGAAGAGGGGATCAAAGATTGGCACTATATAGCCTTACAGGAATCCAGGAACTAGAAGGTGTCAAGAGGACTCTTTCCCAGGGCCTTTGGAGGGAGAACAGTGCTGCCAATGCTTTAAATTTGACCTCTGAGCTCTAGAACTATGAGAGAATACGTTCCTGTTGTTCCAGCTAACACGCCAACCTGTTCTGGCAGCATTAGGAATCAGATTGGCTCTGGCTGATGCTTATTCCCAAAGAACCAAAACCCACCAGGGAGATTAAACAGGCCATACAGTGAATGGCAAAGTGACATTTTAACCCAAGTGCATCCTACAGTGAGCCCCAAAGGTCCCAGAACCTTCATATGGTTGTTTTCCATTTTCCTCTCTCCATGTTTAACTGGAGAAGATATGCTAGGCAATGGTGGACTTGTCACTCTGGCTTCCTGACCCAAGGAGCGATGGTGATTGTAACAGAGAAACTAGAGTGTTTTGGGTCATCCCTCTAGATTAGAATAATAAACAGAAACAAACACTGTATGGCTGCAGGGAATTGCCAATATTAACGATACTGGCGTTTCCAAGGCAACGAGGATTACCACATCCCTCTCAGCCTCAGCTATCTGGACTGTGCAGAGGCAGTCATGGGCCAAATTCAGACTTTCCTCCAACGGTGTTGCAGTATTTGTACAGGTACCTGGCATTCAGATATTAGGAGACAACGCAGAGTCTGGAAAGACTAAAGATAAGTTCCTACCCTGACCCTCAAACAAATGAAAACATTTTTGTTTTTAAATAGCTCTATATGTTTGGCATACTTTAAGATAATTTTGAATAACCTACATTTTTACTGGCTAAATGAACAGAAAGAACATTGTTTTCCTCACTAAATGTACTATGTTCTTATTTTGCCAGATGAGACTTTACTTTCCAATGAGGTAAGTTGGTGTCTAGGTTACACAGTGGTTAATCACCTTTTTAAAAGTGTGTACATTAGCACTTTTGGTAAATTAAATTACATTAGATATCTGCTTAATCCAGCTCAGCTTTGCAAGAGCATTGTGCCGTGTTTTAAACAGTACAATAGTGTGAGTCATCTTCGGATAGAGGAAATTTGTATTGGCTTCTCTATTTCTGGTGCCACAATGGGGTTTGAGTCACTGTGTTCCAACCTCAGTGAATTAATGATAACAAGAAGAGGTGCAAAGAAGGTTCTTGGTGTCTAGGTTTTCTGGTATATTTGCCCTACTCTCCCCAGCACCTCTTTCTGGTTGCTTTTCTTCTTTTCGGCCATGTTTGTTGTCTTCTTCCCCTCCTCCCCCTCCTTTTCCTCTTTCCCCCTTCTCCCCCTCCTCCTCTTCCTCCCTCCTTCCCTCTCCTCCTACCCCTTTTGTTCCTGTCCCCCCCACTTCTCCTTCCGTTGTTTTCTTTCCCAGCCCACTGCTGATGGGGGAACTTAGAACACATCTGCATGAGGGATATTTGGAAAAATCAAACCTAAACTTCAGTGAAGACCAAATGCACAATGGCAATCCCAGCCGCAGATAGGGCAAGTAGAGCCACGCCGGGAGTCAGTAGAGCCACGCCGGGGAGTCAGTAGAGCCACGCCGGGAGTCAGTAGAGCCACGCCGGGGAGTCAGTAGAGCCACGCCGGGGAGTCAGTAGAGCCACGCCGGGGAGTCAGTAGAGCCACGCCGGGGAGTCAGTAGAGCCACGCTGGGGAGTCTGCTTGGTCACAGAGGCTGGAGTGGAGCCTGGGGCCTTGGTTTTTGTTGTCAGGACACCCCAGCCAGGGTAGCAGGTGGTGTTACAGGAGGTAGGTGGAGCACACAGCGGGGATTTGGGGAACAAGAGACAAGAGATCCAGACAATTCTGAGTTGAACTGTCTGACAGCTCAGAGCAGGGGCTCTGCACGGGCCATATGGGCCTCAGCCTTGCTGGGGTTGTCTGGAAGCCCTTCTCTGCCTACCCTGATGTATAAGAAGCTGAATGTCCCTCCGAGGCAAGAGGGAAGATAAAGTCACAAACCATTCTGGTAAGTAAAAGATCATAATAGTTAGCATTTTCTGAATTAGGGTTCTTCTCTCTTCCCTGGCCTTCCTACACTGCCCAGGGGTGAACACAAAGATCAGCCTCCGCAGTAAGCATGGCAGCGAGGCTGCTGACCCTTTGGAGGTCAGTAGGTTTGGAGACTGGCCTTTAAGGATCAGGACTTGCAGAGTTCTTCTTTTGTTTCTGGGAGGTGGGTAAAGCACTGTGACTATGAATCACACGCTACAGCTGGCGAGATCTAAGACACTAGAGGATCGTGGCTATGCTGTGACGTCATCCCCCCATAGAATGTGGCTCCCAGCGAGGTAAATGGAAGAGAATCTGAGAGCTGAGGGTCTCAGGGATGGAGTCCTGAGGTATCTATCACACAAGAGATTTAAGAATGTCGCAACTAAGGGGAAAAATTGAGAGGAAAAAAATTAAGAGGTGCTGGTGAGATCGCTCAGTGGGTACGGGCACCTCCCACTGAGTTTGACAATCTGAAGTCAGTCTCTGAGACCCACATAGTAGAAGGCGAGAAACCGAATCCAGGAAGTTATCTTCTGGAACTTTCAGCACTCATACACAATATAATAAGAAAGGATTTTTTAAAGCAGTATGTTGGAAGTCAGGGATTTAAATAGTCCTAAATTAACCAGAAGAGTAGGTGGAAAGAGATGGTCAAAGCCCAGAGAAGAAAGACTGGTGACTAATGCGAAGGGACAACTGAGGCTGGCATCGGGCGTTGAGTAGACAGTGAAGGTACCCAGGAGGATGGGGTTTGCACACGGCGATGCAGATGAACCAGCATGAGTCAAGGCTGAGCTTTCTCAGCTGCTTGAAGTGGGACGTATGGCCAGGCCACTCCAGTGAGAGGGGCACACAGTGACAGACTAGCACAAGAGCAGAGTCGGCTCAGCACCGCGTGTCTTCCTCTAGTGAAACATTAGCTCCCCGGCTCCCAAAGGAAACCAAGGTCACATTCTCTTTCCTGTCTCCAAAAGGCCCTTCCCAGGAAGATGAACGTCATCAGTCAGAGGCAGACACCAACAGTTTCACTGCTGTGTGCCCTTAATTCCAAGACCTGGTGGGCAAGGAGAAGTTCCCCAACCCAAAACAGAATGAAAGTTTCCGGGGCTTTCCACGCCCGTCAGTGCATGGCGCATGCTCAAGACAACAAATAAGATTTGCCATCCAGTCTCGTCTGGGATCCTAGATGGCCGGTGTCTACCTCATCCTGTGGGTTAGCACCTCAGGGATCCACATTTTGGTACTTCAAGCTTCCAGCATGAAAACCAGAAATTTCTAGGGTACTAGCCACTCTGAACATTTTTCAGAGTGCAAGGGCACAATGTAACTAGAGTATTAACTTGGACATCTATAGACAGCTGAAAAATACATACACCCAATTCACACCCAGTAATGTAATTCTTTCATTTCCAACACACACACACACACACACACACACACACACACACACACACACACACACCACTGTCATACTCTTTTAAATTTGAACTCAGCATTTAGGCCCAAAGATTATAGAAGAACTACAGATGCTCTGTGGGTTTGAATTTCAGATAAACAAGTATGTTTTAGTATAAATAGGTCCTAAATATTTCATAAAATTCACTATAAACTTATCAATTGATTATTTACAATTGAAATTTAACCAAGCATCTCATATTTTTTTTAAACATGAGACTTATTGTTTTCTTAGTCTGGAATGAGATACAATGAACAGACAATTATAACATTTAACAGTAAGTATACGTACATTTACACCCAGTTGAATTTAAGTCTTATACACATATACACACAGAGTTTAAGCTAGCTTATGTTATACATAAAGTTAACTCAAAAGTCACATGCACACACACACACACACACATATATAAAACAGGAGTTGGATGAAGTGGATGCTTTGGTGGGCCCTACCAAAAGCATGGCACTCAGTAAAACACTTACGTAACAGAATTAGTAAGAGGAATTTAGAGACAAAACATAAGAAAACTGGGAGATAGGCAAGGACTACCTCAGTAAAGATGGCGACTTGGTTGCCTAACCTGCCCTTCGTCAAGGTGGTGGTACTTGGTCACTGACCTGCCCTAAGTCAAGACGTTGGTGAGGTCATCTGACCTGACCTTAGTCAAACTTTTGGTGGTCACGTGTTGTACGGAGAAACTATGTTTTCACAGCCATAGAGGGAATTTTAAACAGATACAAATAACCAGAGAGACATAGAGGCTGTGTAGAACATGCTGTTAAAAACAGAATTACATCCCTGTGGCCACCCTATTCACACATTCTTTCATACATGAAGTAGACAGGAAAATTACTTAGCACTGCCAGTCACCGTGAGGAGTGAGGGCTGGGAGAGAAACAGCCACCTTCCATCTGACCAGTCTTGCCAGTTACTGTGGGACCAGCAACTGTAGTGGTGGCAGAGACAGAATAGGAACAGGAAAAGAAATAGAAGTGAGAAAAAGAGCATTTACAGGCAGGTGGGCTGGGACTGCCCAGTGAAAGAAAAAGAGGATGGATGTGAGACACTGGCAGGACACCAGCAGTGCACAGCAGGGCTGGATGGAAACTTTTCTTAATCTTCCTGTCTGCTGGTAGAAATTAGAAATCCCAGCCTGTTTCCCACAGGTGAGGCAGAAAAATAAACTGGATCAGGCCATTATCCATTCGTCCATAAGATAACAGGGTCCGAGAAAGGGCAGTTACCTGAGGGATACTAGGCTCGAAGGGAATGCATCTCATATTTTTATTTGAGGTTGGTAATCCCAATCAAAAGTTAAACCACCATGTTACACCCTGCTTAAAATGCATAGCTTTTAGACTTCAACTCATTTAAGGCATGGCCATGTTTTCAGAAGGTGAGTGCAGAGGAGGCTATCTCAATTAGCTGAATTATCTGAGCTACTAAAATCAGCATCCTCAAATTTCTCTGAGCTAGTAATAGGCTAGGACAAGGTCCCAGAGCCTGGGATGAGCTGAACTAGCCGGTGAGGGTGGTCCATGAGACAAGGAACTAAGTGGATTAACAACTTCCCCAGCTTGATTCCCATCCTTGCTTGACCCCCGTTCACAGTGTTTCTCACCCTTGACTGCATGCTAGAATCACTTGAGAAGTTTTTGTCAGTTACCAGTGCTTTGGGCTGCCCTCCAGACCGATGCAATGGAGATCTCGAGGGACAGACTGTGGCTCCTCGGGTGACTTGACTTGCATGTTCTAATGGGAATCACCTTCCTTGCTGTGTTCTCAGTTAAGCTTGACTTCCAGCCTTCCAATATCCTTCCTAATAGTATGGCATTTTACACCCTAGAAAATATGGCTAACGCAAACTTTCTACATCAGAATGGTGACACGGAGGGGGCTGGTCAGAAGGGTTTCCTTGTCCTGAGTCTCTAGGCTCTGTCCCTCCACCCCCAGCTCCAGCCCCCTCTTCAACTTTGGGATTCCATTTACCTGCTCCTCTGCTCCGGAACATTTATTTCCAAGGCAGGCGCTGCCTCCTCTCAAGCCCATGCCAGTGAGCTGGTCTCTCTGGCATGGACCAGGGACTCTGGAGAACTATCCCTGCAGGCCATACTGGTGGTTTTGGCTGCTATGTTGGGCTCCACCCCTCCCTGGCCTCTGCCTCAGTGATGGTGGTGGTGTTGAGGCCAAGCTCCAGACATCTTGCCATTGGAATCAAACCCCCAAACAGCTCCCTTTTTACATTCCCAAAGCAGTGACATGAAAACCCTTGCACAGTGATGTCTCAAAGTGCCGATTTCTCCCCACACGGCAAGGAGAGAAGTAGCAATTGCCCAAAGAGATCTGCTTCCCAAACGGGTTTCAGAAGGGCCTCAGGTGGTAGCCCTTCCCGATTTTAGTAACTCATGCAAAGACTGGCTGGGAGCCAAATCCAACGGCGCTTTTGGCTTCTTGAGCCACAGAGTACCAGCCCTGGGCCACATACACTGTGCTGTCTGCTGAGCCGCACACTGCTGAATCAAACAGATGTGGTCCCTGATGCCTACGGATCCTACCGTCAAGTCATGAATAATTGAAAAGGAGAAGATAGTGAAAGAAAACGGGGTTAGAAACATTTGACTAAACGAGGACCGGCCTGAAGTACCGTCGGCATTTGTTCAGGGCTTTTTAAATGTAGCGTTTCACTATTCCAACACGCATCGCCTTGACCTGTGTCAGGCGCAAGGACACACACTCGAATTCCTTGAGCAAACAATAGACGAGTGCAAATGGAGCGGTTTCTAACACCTGGCTGTTTACACATCAGCTGTCAATCTGCTCAGAAATCCTGTCGTTGATGACTGTGTGCGGAGCAGACGCTCTGGAGCACTGGGTCTAAGTGTGTCTCACAGGCTGAGTTGCAGGCAGGTTTAGTGTGCTCGGCTCCTGCAGCTTCCCATGCTGAGTCTCCGAGTCTGTGCCCAGAGGCAGCGGCTTCTTTCCCCAGCTCTCCTCATGGAACAACGATTAAAAAAAGAAAAAAGAAAAAAAAAACCTTTTTAGAGACATAATAAGGAAGGTTTGCATTGAATTATTAAACAATGGGCATCACAGGACGGTTTCCTCAACCTTGATACTACCAGCTTTTACCGCTGGAGTCTTCCTGTACTGAAGCAAAGATGTGTAGAACACAAAGCCAATTATGCAAGAATATTGTATTTTACACGCTTTCAAACACCCCCTACTTTGATAAACTTTCAAACATCTTAGGCCGTCTTTTCACGCTCCGGAATTCAATGGAAATTATCACGGAGCACAAAGGCACAGAAGGAAAGCACTGCTTTGTGTTTATACCAGGCCCGGAACCACCCTCCCTTACCGCCTTGGGATTCTGGAGCATGCGCATGTGGCTGAACACCCACCCCCTCCACCTCCATCCTGCGAATCATTGTTTTAAACGGCAATATTAACACTTGCCGTGTTCACTCATGGGTAACTTTCCATGAGATTTCAGTTGTAAACATATTCCCTGCGAAATAAAATAGGAGATGGGGCCAACAAAATAACGGGGCAGCTTTTAAGCAGAGCAGGAATGTACGCAGTAAATAAGCACCGGGCCTTGAAATGGCCTTGTTGGCGGGGTAGGCGAGCAAGAGCATAGTTCTGGGGTTAATGTTATTGCTCAAAAAACAATTGCGGGCCAGCACTCGGGAGGCAGAGGCAGGCGGATCTCTGGGAGTTCGAGGCCAGCCTGGTCTGCAAGAGCTAGCTCCGGGACAGGTACCAGAAAAACTAAAGCTACAGAGAAACCCTGTATTGAAAAAAAAAATTGCGGGGTTCTCATTAGGGTGACACAGAAAAATAAAACCTGCATTTTGGAAACAGGTGACTTGTGACAAGTTGGGCTTTGTCTGTTTGCTCTTGCCACCTTGACCCAACTGTTTAACCTCTTTCTGAGCCTCGGTGTCCTTATTGGGAAAATGAGAAAAAGTGGGCTGGAGAGGAAGCTGAGCTGGCAGAATGCAATCCTAGCCCACGGGAAACCCTGGATTTGAGCGCCAGCACCACATAAAGCTGGGCACAGTGGTGCTGCTGCATGCACGGGATGTGGAGCAGGAGGATAAAAATTTGAAGCCATCCTTAACTATGTAGCACACTCAGGTCCAGCCTGGGCTATCTAAGACTGTGTCTCGAGGGGAAGAGAAAGAGAGAATACAGTAAGTGAAAATAAATGCAGTGTCTGCACCTCCCGGGTAGCTCAGTGAGTAGTTATTAGTGTCATAATAATCACTAATGACATGTCCCTTTGAATTGCATTGAAAGATTTTCAAGAGTGATTTAAAAAAAAATCTAAAATCTTTTAAAGTCAAATTAGGGGTATAAAAGTGGATAATAAAGGGTTGGCAAACCTAGTTTGGGTAGGGGAAAAATCGTTGCTATAGTCACAAGCCTAAAATTAAAGGCAGTTCATTGATTCTGAAGTTAATTTCAAAGATATTTCCAAAATGCTCCCGAGGACCACACTGTCCTTGGAATTATATATAGGCTCATTGGGTGGCCACTTAGAAACGGATTCTACTCCTTTGAATGTTTAAGCCAATTGGTAGAATTAGAGAAAACCTCCATGCTTTCTGGTCACATTGCATATACGAGCCCTACAAATGGGGCTTCATTTTCACAAATCTGACTTGACAATGCCCAGAAACAACGTGGGGACAGTGGTACGCAGTAACCAGAGATACTTCTTTCCTGTCTTACTCTTCCTCCTCCCCTTAATTTCTAAACCTTTGTAATTGATGCAGGAAAAGAGGCCGACTCTGCTACCAGGGGCTTCTGTGATAATCAGTTTCTAAGGCTTTCGAGTTCCCATTTCCCTCATCTCACCCCAGATGCCTGGCATACGCGGTAGCAGCAGAAACAAAATCTGTTGCATTTTTGGAACGTTATTAATGCTTAAGCAGCCCAAGAACTGCAGTAGCAAAGAGGGGGGAGGGAAGGGAGAGAGAGAGAGTCACTCCTCCCTTTACACATTTTTTGTTTTTTAAGCCAGAAACCAAGGTGGACTTTTTTTTTTTTTTGTCTTTTTTCTCTTTGTCCAGAGACATCATTCAAATGCATTCCAATCCCCCAATTTCTCTTGGCTTGCCTCCCCGCCACCCCAGCCTAGACAGTGCCATCCCATAGCAGATGTAGAAATCCTGTGTCTGTGTAAAAATCCTGCAGGACCCCACCCTTCCTCTCCTCAACAGCAACAGAAAGGGAGTTAAGCGAGGGTGCAAAGACCACCTGTTATTGTCTCTGAGTGCATTTTAAAATTGTTCCCCACTTGGTGGTGGGGGAGAGGGGGCTCCTAGGTTTTTAAGGTGTTCATCCAACTGAAAACATCTCGTGCCTGTAAGCAATGTGCCATTCAGCATGTCTAGCAATTCACATGTTTTAACGGATGAGAAAGTGCGGCATGCAATGTGACTATCTCACCATGTTTGGGCTTCAAAAGCTCTCACTGTCATCCTGAAGCCAGTCAGTCACAAAGAGCACTTGAGGATAGTCACTCTCTCCTTTCTGGGACTTGATGACATCTCTCTGGGCATAACAAATGTGAGATCACAAGTGGAGGTGCTTGGAGCTCAGGGGAAGAAAGGTCCATCTTCAGCACAGACAATTTATGTCTCCGATGACACTGTGCTGTGCCTCGTTTCTCCACCCTGCACTACCTATCTGCCCTTCCCTAGGACTGAGAGGGTTCAGGTGGTGCAGTCAGGAAATTGGTTATTGCGGAACCAATAAAGTAAATAAACGTGCTAAGAAGTGGCTCGCCTGTTACTGTCGGAGACTCTATAACTTGAATTACAAGTAGAGAAAGGAGAATGCTCCTTATAATAGAATTAGGAAATTGCCATTAACCAATTAGTTCAGGCAAGAATCCTTAATATATTAAAACTCAGCAGAGGGAAATTTGTTGAGAAACAGTATATTTACACCGTGATTATTATTACCTTATTAATAAGTGCAAAATGCTTACTAATTAACTTTTCTGAAGAGAAACTTGGCAGACAGCACCCTAGCTAGGCGGCCATATCCAACAGCATCAGCATAAATCTCTGTCATGTAGCTCTGGCAGGATCTAATGAGAAGACAAAACAAGACCTAAATGCATGGCCTCAGACCAGTCACCAGAAAACAGCAGGTAACCCCAAAATGAGGCACATCTACAGAATAAATGGCTGCGTTCCTTGAAAATGCCAGCGACATGCGGGACAAGGGAAGTGACAGACTCCAAAAGCAAAGGAGATGAGAGAGACATTACAGCTAAATGCACTGTGTGGTCCTGGATTGAATTGTGCACCATAAATGATACTATTGAGGGGCTTAGGGAACAACGTAATGTGGACTGTGAATTAGATAGTATCGATGTTTGCATTGTAATTACGAGGAGAATGTTCCTGTGCATATTAACGTATTAGGGGATAATAGGACATTATGTCTGAAAATTCCTCCCAAATTGCTCGGGAAAACAATGCACACAAATATGTACAGCAAAAAGATGTAGTAAAATGTTAACAATTGGGGAATCTGGGTCAAGATCAAACAGGCGTTCTTGAAATGTCTGAAATTGCTTCTGAGTGGAGAATGTGGAAAGAGCACAGTGTTGGTCTCCCACTGTCCCTGTCACTTAAGGAGCACTCGGGGGATGCCTATGGGAAAGTGACATGGGCTCGCTTGTAAGTCACAGAGAACTCACGATGACAACAGTTACAGGGTCATTACCATGGAATAGCAGTCACAGCTAATGGACACTGAATGTCATTTCTTTTGGCAGGACAAAAATGCATCAGAAGGAGACTGTGGGGACTGCTGAATGGCCCCACGACAACAGTGAAAGAAAACACTGGATTACATGGTATGTGGCATGTATCTTAATAAAGCCATGAAAATCATTGCAGTTGCTTTCCTCACTTGACACTCAGCCGTGTTCCTTCCCATTTGGAGTTAGGAAGCCTGCGGCAGCGGGCAATGATCTAGCTGTTTGGTGAGAAGGAAGACATTCTTGTTTCATATTGGAAAAACAAAAACCCTCTTAAGCAGCTGGAAGAAATACAGGCGGGGTGCTTAGACTCCTGCCTTCTCTACACTGTGGGTTCTTCTCCTTCCCTTGTCTCTACATACGGTCCCCGGGTGACCCGGACATTTTTGGTGGCTTTAGTTTCTTCCCATGCAGTGTGTGATAATTTAGGATTAGATTTTGCTGCAGCTGAGAATCAGCTAGATTTTTGGTGGTTCAAAAAAATCTTAAGCAGGTCTTGTTTAGTGTGGCACAACTCTGTAATCCTAACTCTTGGGGAGTCTGAGGCAGGATGGATGACCAGTGAGTGAGTTTAAGGCCAGCCTGGGCAATTTAGCTCCTGTCTCAAAATAAGAGCTCAGAAAGGATTGTCAATGCAGATAGAGCCTTGCATGTGAAGGTTGGGTTCAGTCCTTGGAGCAATAAAAAGTGAAAAAAAATTTAAACAAAAGGTTAGATTTAAGTTATTTTCTTTCTCACAAAAGGATTCACAGCAGGGCCAGAGAGATAGTTCGCTGGTAAAGCACCAAGTCTTGAAAGCTCATGACCTGCATGCATACATCACAAAAGAAATAAGTGTAACTTTGTAAACTAAAAAAAAAAAAGATTATAAATAAATAGTTCAGAAACTCCACTGGGTCAGAGATAAGCCCTGGGCATCTGTATATAGCCTTAGATATTATGCGTCCACAGTTCCCACAGGTGCTGTTGACTGTTCCATATGGCTGGTTCTTCCGGAGCAGAGTCAAGAGACAACCCCATCCTCTCTAAGTTGTCTCAGCCTTATTGTTTGAGACAGCAGCAACTGTCTTCCAGGCAAGAAAATGATGGCAAGAAAGAATCAAAGAAAAGGGTGCAGGGTTCACGAGGACCAGACCTTAAATGAGGTTGTAGAACTTCCCACATGAATGTCCATTTGCTTTCATTGTCTAGAACACATTTTAGTCATATGACCATGCCCGGTTGCAAGTAAAGTTGGGACATGTAGTTTTTAATGTCCGTGTACTCAACAAGCAAGAAAAACAAACCAAAGATGGAGTGGGGGGATAGGGAGGAGGAGCAAGTGAGCAAGAAAAACTAAAAGAAGAGGAAAGGGGATTGAATCCATTGAATCAAAGACAATATGTATTAGAAGACAATATGTATTAGAAGACAATAAGTCTGGTCCATACCTCATGTTAAGAGTCACATAGCCAAGGGTATCCTGGATGCTTACACAGACAACTCACTGACGGTAAAAATAAACCCCATTACCCAGAAGCACCTTGTTCATATGCCCATCTCCACCCCAGCTCTGCTCTGCCTGTAACTTCTCAGTGTTGATGAATGCTAGCCACCGACCTAGCTGGCTAGAGACCTTTCTGGACACTTCCTGTTTCTTCATTGTCTGCCCTGCACTCTGCTAGGCCTGCTTTGAATCTTTCTTCCCATCCTGTTACTTTAGCCCAGTTTCTATCTTTAAAAACAACAACAACAAACCTAGATTGCTCTAGCGGCCTCACACTGGGCCTCCTACATCCAGGCCACATCCCCTAATTTATTCAGCCACCTTGCAGTCATAGTGTTGTCCATAAATGTGAATCTATCTTTGCCCCTCTGTAAAACTCTGCAGGGTTCCCCCACGCCTTTCGTGGTGACGTTTACTTTCTAGCACCCAACACCCTTCAAGATCTGACCTCCGCCTGCCTCCCCTGCCATCTCCTGCTTCTCTCCCACATTCGACCTTTGCTCCAGCCAACTGTAGTTCCCTAAATAGTCAGCCGCTTCATGCCAGTCTACCTCTGCGCATGTTGCTGTGTGGTCTGCAATGAACTTCCCGTTTCTTTCCTTTCCAAATCTCAGCTCGATCGCTGCTTCTCGAAATAAAATAGTCTCCTTGAGCTAATCAGTCCAGTTGGACCTTCTTCCTTGTCTCTAAAACGCCATCTATAATAGCCTTGGTGTTCGTTTCTTTATATTTATTTCCCATGTAACTCTAAGTTCTCCAAGACCTGGGGTCTTTTCTGTTCTTGTCTTCCTAGTACCTGACTCATACATATTCATTGAGTAGATGAATATGCTGGGCTCTACCCTATATGTATTGGCATTGTGTTAGTTTTCCATTACAGTAACAGACTATCAGAGATAATTAGCTTATAAATAGCAAAAGTTTATGGGGGATGACAAAATATCTCAAGGGGTAAAGATGCTTGCTGCCAAGCCTGATGACCTAAGTTTGCTCCCCAGGACCTGCATGATGGAAAGAGAGAACTGATTTCTGGAAATTGTTCACTGCCCTACACACACGCACTACGCATTTGGTATTCACACACTTACAATTCATTCATCCGTCCGTCCGTCCGTCCATCCATCCATCCATCCATGTAAGAAAAGTTTCAAAAGCCCAAAGCTTTATTTGGCTTACTTTTTGAAGTTTCTGTCTTTGGGCCTGTAGTGGTGCATTACAGTATAAGCCTGTGGCATAGTATTGACTACATGGGTAGGAAAGAGAGAGGACAGTGGGCAGGATTCCCATTATCCACTTGAAGGCATAATCCCAATTAGTAGAAGACCTCTCAGTGGGTACCACTTGTTAAAAGTGTCCACAGACCTTTTGTAGGCACTTAAGGTCCAAACTATGCCATGTATGTAATTGTCAGAAAGCCCCTATGAGATGCATGCACTTTACAAATGGGAAAACAGACCCGGAACAATATGACACATCAACACCCACAACTAATGAGTAGCTCACAGAAAATTAAATCCAGTGTTCTTGTCTGCTGGTGTGTTGTTCGTCACCAGAAGTAGAAGTCACAGGTGCTTTGAATATGGCTGCGCCTATTTTTGTCTTGCTAACCTCCATCCTGAGTCCATCTTAGGAGGTGTATGGTTTTTTCTTTTTCTCCAAACCCCCAACTGATTAACACAATGCTTGGGTGCTTGAAAAAGACAGTCTTGAGACGTTATTTCTCTGCCTCTTCCTGGGAAAATGTTTTTATTAATCCTTACCAGTGGAGTCTGTCTCTACTCACCCACTCCTTCTATGAATATTTATTAGACACCGACTCTGTGTTAATGTCAGCCCAATTAAACACAAACATGCAGAAACAAAGGCTTTGCAAACGTCTTCAGAAATCTCTTAATCTTTCTGTCGGAATGGAGGTGCTGCAGCCTTGTCTAAAGATACAGTTACAAATGAAGAACAAGCGGCAAAGCTGTAAGTGTTTGTTCAAGGTTACATTGTCACTACTGTTCCCGCTTAATCACGGTGTGTACAATCGGGTGCAGGTTCAGTGAACAACAAGCCTTATCTCCCGCTCACTGGGCAGTTTCCAGGAGCTGTTTACCACTCAGGCATTCCTTAGTCAGCAGTTTTCCTGCAGTAATGATACCTTTACGTCCCCTAATGCTTTACCCTCCCAAAAGGTAATAAGAGATCGAAACCGTGTGCTGCTTAAATGAACGCTTTCGTGTGGCAAGCAAAGCCACTTTTACATGCTCTTGCAATGCCCATTTGACTCAGAGCCAGAACGTGTTATACATGCCACAGCACCCATTTCCTGAGATGGAGTCAGGTGTTCTCCAAAACGAAGGTAGAAAAGGAGAAAGAAAGGGTAGGTGATTACTATTATGGTTAGAAGTGGTCCCAATTATTCTTTTAGCTTCTCCTTTGAGTTCCTGAATTAATTTCCTGAATAACCAAAAAGGTTAGTTGAAATCAAGGAAAATGGGAAAGGAAGGAGTGAAATATTTCTATTGTTTTGGGGGTGCTTTGTTTTTAGAGAGAGCCTTGCTATATTGTCCTGGCTAGCCTGGTACTCATTTTGTAGCCCAGACTGGCCTTGCCCTTCTGTCTCAAGCTGGGATTACGTATTCATTCATTAAACACCAGGCACAAAACCCATGAAAAGGCACCTTAGGGCCTGTGGAGATGTGAAACTTACTCAGACAAGAGATGAGCCCTCAGGAGAGTATATAATACAGCAGTCAGTTTAACAGGCATATGTGTACCCAGGGGCGCAGGTATGCACACACACCTGTCAATGTGTGTACATACACACAACTGTATTACTAACAAATTCACGATCAGAACTTTTGCTACTTAACCTCAGAAGCCAAATGTATTCTGGCACGTTTAGAATAAGTCTCTACCCCAAATTCTGCTGCTTGCTTTCCCAAACTCAGGAGCCTCAGATAATCAGTTCCTGGACTTGACACTGAGTGAGGTGGCTAGCAGGATGATTTTCGCTGTACAACCATGACACAAACTATAAGGCATGGTGGCCAGTGCCAGGAAGCTTGAAGGAGAGTGCCATACCTTCCAATGGTGCAAAATTTGATGGATAACATATTTGAATTGAATTGTGCCTTGAGTAGAATATGGGTAGGATATTTTTGTCTCCCACCTTTGTATACAGACAGTGCTTGTATCTGCTCCTGTGTTCTTCCTCCCCTCTCACCTTGATGTACAGAAAATCCTTGTATTTGCTCTTGTGTTTTCCCTCCCCTGAGTCCCTCTGCATCCTGCGCCACTTTCCCAAGCCTCCTGCTTTTTACCCATGGCTATACACTCTCAGCAAAAGGCCCTGCTTTTTACTTGATGGAAGAAAAACAAAACAAGCAAAAACAAAACAGCAAAAATCCAAAGGATACAGCTGTGAATGGTCCAATTTTCCTAGATGCCTTTACCTCTCTAGAATAAACCCAAATCTTTCTAGATTTCATCTATCTTTAACTCATTTATATCTCTTTCAAGATAAGTTGTATTAGTGCCCTCCAGAAAAACGTATCCAAAAGGAAAATACAAAAATAAATATATTTATCATGTGAGTTGGCCCATGTGATTATGGAGACCAAGAAACCCCATGACCAGCTGCCTGCAAACCAGAGAAACAGCTGTAATCCAAAGATATGAAGACCTAAGGAGTAGGGGGATTACTGCAGCAGAAGGGAGTCCCAGTTCCCAGAGAAAGCAATCACCCTTCTGCCTCTTTGTTCTGTTTGGACACTGATTGGATGATGCCCCTACCAACCACAATGGTGAAGAAGGAACCCCTCCCTTCCCATTCCTTCTTTGCTTCTTTTTCCCCTGCTCTTCCTGTCTTTTTCTTTTCTTTTCTTTTCTTTTTTTTCTTTTTTTCTTTTTTGACTAAATTCTTAAAAAATACTTTACGTGTCTAGGTGCCATGGATGCATGTATTTCTGTGTACCATGTGTATTCCTGGTACCCGTGGAGGTCAGAAGGAGGCAATTGATCCCCTAGAGCTGGAGTAACAGGTGATGGTAAACTGCCATATAGGTGCTGGGAATCAAACCCTGGTCCTTTGAAAGAGCAGCCAAATGCTCTCAACTACTGAGACATCTCTCCAGACCCATTCGTTTTTTGACTTTTGAGGTAGTATTTCGTTATGTACTCCAGACTGGCCCCACTCCTGGGATCCCAATGAATCCCCCTCCTGAGCCTGAATGCTCAGACCACAGTGTAAGCCACCATATCCGGCATAGTTTTTCTCCAGTCCCCTTTCCTAAGTTCCTCTCCTGCCTTGGTCTACCAATAATGTGCCTTTGCTTCTTCTAGCACAAGTCGGACCATGTCTTAAAGAAATCCGAAGTGTGTGTCAAAGGTGGACATGGGCCCCAGAGAGCAGAATTCTTTGCCTTGTTTTATTTTGGATCCTTATTATTTGATCAGTGTAAATTTCATCATTGTCTACCAAGCAGTGTTAAATGCCAGTCTAAGGAGAGCCAATTGATTTCAGGAAATACAGAGATAGAGACTGGCAAGATGAGTTTTGAAACATCAGGCTGAGGACATGGCTCAGTGGGTAAAAACTTACTGTACAGATGCTAGGACCCAAGTTCAGAACCCCGAACCCTCATAAAGCCAGTGGCAGGGTTTGTAATCTCTGCGCAGTTACAGAGAGATGGGAGGCCTAGACCAGAGAATCCCTTCGTGCTCCTGAGCTATTCTGGTTAGCAAGAGACCCTCTCCCAAACAAGATGGAAGTCAAGGACCAACACTCAAGACTGTCCTCTGACCTCTATATATGTTTCATGGCATACACACACACACACACACACACTCGACTTTCAATTGTATGAGCCCCAAACTTCCCTAATTCTGATTAAAGTAAGGCCCTTATTCTATTAATAAACTCCTTTCTCCAGTAACTTTGTCCTTCCCTCTTAAAACTATCTCTCTCCAATCCCTACATCGGATTTTTAATCTTAAGAAAACAAAACAAAGAATCCCCAACCTATCTTGGACCCCATTGTGGTGGTCGCCTGCTCTTCCCCAACCTCTTCACATGCACAGGCCGAGGTTGCCGGTGATGAAGTGTTCAATTGTCTATAGCAAAACTATAATAAATGAACAAGCAATAAAATTCATTCAATTTTTTCTGCATGTCTCTGTGTGGTGTATATATGTTTCTGTGTGTGTTTACACATGTGTGTGCATAGGTAGGACAGCAAATGTGTGCATTTGCTTACATGTGAAGACTCAAAGCCAACATGAAGAGGATTCCTGATTGCCAGTATGACTAGTCTTGCTAGCCAGTTCGTTTCTGTGTTTCCCTGTCTCCCACAGGTTGCCACAGCCACACCCATCAGGCACTTATGAGTGCTGAGATCTGAACTCTAAACCTCATGTTCGCGTAGTAAGTGCTTTTCTTGCTAGCTATCTCCCCTACCCCACATTTAGATTAAAACAAAATTTAAATTACATTTACTCTACTGGGCTTAATGGTACATGTCATTAATCTCAGGGTTTGGAAGACAGAGGCAGGAGAATCTCAATGAGTTTGAGGCCAGCTTGGTCTATACAGAGAGATCTTGCCTTAAACAAACAAAAAAAATCAAACTATATTACTTGTTTGATATGTGTATGTGTGTGCATGTGTGTGCACACATACAATCTGTGGTTCATGCATGGAGGTCAGAGGATGACTGTCAGGAATTTGGCTCTCTCCTTCCACTGTGTGGGTTCTGGGATGGAATTCAGGTTATCTGGCATGGTGGCAAATGCCTATACCACCTGAGCCATCTATCAATTCCTACTTTTTTTTTTAAAGATTTATTTTTGTTGTTGTTGCTGTTTTTGCTGAGATAGAGTCTCACTATGTAGCCCTAGCTGGCCTGGAACCCACAAACTATATCCTACGTGGAAATCTCTCATCGCTCATCTTTCACAAGGATCAGGTGGGCTGCCGTACCTGAATTTACATGGGGTCTGAAAATCTGAAGACAGTTCCTCATACTTTTGTGGAAAGGATTTTATGTACTGAGCCATCTCTCCAGCTTGTATCAATTAATCTTCATTTGACTAATGATCCTGATTTTTTGAAAATTAAATATATTTAATTCAAAGCATTTAAAACTAATTCCAAGATTTAGATTCCTTCTGTTAGAATTAATATAATTTTAAAGCATAATCAGATGATGACATTAGAAGTGTGTGTGTGTGTGTGTTTTCTCTTTGGGAGACAGGCAGAAATTTGCATATGACAGACTCTTCTAAACACTCTGGCAGGTTCTTCTCTTATTGAGTGAAGAGGGCTTCTCTTTGGTCCTTGTCTTCTCCAAGGAAAATGTTCAGCCAAAAGATCAACAGTTACAGCAGAACTGGATTTAGGAAAGGAAAGCAAAGTAGTACACACACTCCAGAAAGAAATCAGAGTGGGCTGGCGGGAAGACTTGTGTATTATGGGTTAAAGAACTTTTTGTGAATATTTATGAGATGGGTAGCATATTCATAGGGCTAAGTTGACCCATTCCCCTTCCCAAATCATGTTGGACCAGATTTCCTAGTTAGAGTAATTCTTTCCGTGATCCTCCTGAAAAACCCACAACCGGGGCAGAACCAAGTGGCAAATGCCTTTAATCTCAGCACATGGGAGGCAGAAACAGGAGTTTGAGGCTAGCCTGGTGTACATAGTGAGTTCCAGGAAAGGCAGAGCTACAAAAGAATGAAAGAAAAAAAGGAAGGAAGAAAGGGAGGGACGAAGGGATAGAGAGAAGGGAGGAAGGAGAAATAAAGGAAGGAAGGAAGGTGTTATATGATCTTTTACTCTTTGGATTTTTTTAGGCTCTTTTGGGGGCCCACCATCTAGTTCCCAAATAAATCACACACATGAAGGTTTATTATTATTTATAAATGACTGGTCTTGGTTGGGCTTGTTTCTAGTCAGATTTTCTTATCTTAAATTATCCCCACTACCTCTGGGTTTTTATCTTTTTAATTCTGTATATCTTACTTTACTTCTTTCTCCGTGACTTTCTATGTAGCTGGGTAGTTGGTCCTTGATGTCCTCCTCCTCCTCCTCCTCCTCTTCCCCCCCCCCTCTCTCTCTCTCTCTCTCTCATCTCCTCCCAGATGCCTCCTTGTATTTATACTCTCTGCCTGCCAGCCCCACCCATCCTTGCTCCTGCCTCGCTATTGGCCATTCATCTCTTTATTAGGACCATCAGGCATTTTAGACGGCACAGTAACACAGCTTCACAGAGTTAAACAAATGCAGCGTAAAGAAAAGTCACACAACTGAAAATAATATTCCCCAACAGGAAGGAAGAAAGGAAGGAAAGAAAGAAGGAAGGAAGAAGGAAGGAAGGAAGAAAAAAAGAAGGCAGAAAAAGAAACGCCCACAATGAGTAGAGGGTGGGGTACATAAAAACACAGTGACGGTGATACTGTAATGACGTCAGTTATGGACCCTTTGCAAGTGTATATGTGGCAACTGAGAAAGCTTCATGGCGCCTTAGCTTCTGATATAATGGGAAGAACCTAAGAACAGCTTCAGGGAAGCTTAACCACAAAGAGGTCTTCTCACCACCAGATGACACAGCTACAGAGATGCAGTTGCGGTTTCCTTGGTTACCCTGCCCCTAACTCCTTACCTGTCCGTTCTCCTTCTAAGCACTCGTCTAACCCAGCTTGGGCTGTGGACTTTGGTGTTCATACTTGGGAAGCTTGTATCGCCCGGTTGTAGCAATAACAAGAATCCTGTTACATATCTGAAGAAAACACACGCTCTAATAACACATTTTTAAAAATTAAGGACATCAAGAAGGCTCAGCAGATAAAGGCACTCGCCACCAAGCCTGCTGTACAATTCCTAGGTCCCACCATGGTGAAAGGAGAAAACTCACTAGTATTCTGGCCTCCACATGTATATATCAGCACACACATTTACACACACAAAAAAGTAATTTTCTTTTTGTTTTTTGAGAATTTCACAAATTATATTTTAATCATATTCATCCCTTCCCCAGCTCCTCCCAGATTCACCCTACATCTCCTACCTACCCAACTTTCTGTCTTCATTGTTCTTTTTAACTATTAAGTCTAATTTGTGTTGCCTGCATACTCTTGGGTGTGTGACTACACACTAGAGCGTGTTTGACCCACTAGGAGCCACACCCTTAAAGAAAAGTAACTCTCCCTCTATTAGCAGCTGTTATTAACAGTTGTGATGAGCACGGGGCGAGACTTTGTGCCCCTTCCCCCTCCATGCTGGGGTTTCATCCAGCTTGAGCTTTCCCAGGTCTTGTGCCCTCTGTCACATGGCTCTGAGCTCATATATGCAACTGCCCTGTACAAATAATACATTTTTGCAAAAAGAATCCCATCAAGTCGATGTGGCCAGAGTTTCCCCAGCCCAGCCCCTGTTTTCATCTTAATAACATTCCACACATTGAACCTCTTCCTTTTTCCTTGTCACTAGCTCCCCATTTGTCCTTTTTTGAATTCAAGAATGAGCCCAGTTCTTAACTGAGACCACCTCTACTCATTAAAACAACCCCGGAATAAAACCTGTTTTTACCACATAGCTGCCCAGCCCTGATCTTTCTCTGATACACGTAGAAAGGTTATTGGAATCACCAGCAGGAACAAAAGGCACCTCCATGAGCACAAGTGACTCGGCTGGCAGAGAAAGATGCTGAATTACGGTGTAAATGCAGCTGGGCTCTCAGCTAATCTGTGGGGAATTCTAGGGCTGGAGCGATCCTTCAGAGTTGCCCTGGATACAGCCAGGGTCGGGACCTCTGCTCCCGGAACCTCTCCCTCATTAGATGAGTTCATGTGGGGAGCTTATATCAAACGTGCTGGAGGAATATTTGAAGTGTAGTAATTCTCAGAGAACCCGAGGCAATCCTTCTATAAGGACAAAACAAAACAAACCCAACTAGTCGCTTATGAAACCCTTTCTGTGGTTCTGTGACCTCTGCTACCTGACAGCCATGTATCCTGGCAACAGTTTCTGGGCTTCCTGCCTAGTTTGCATCATTCCCCCCCAGGGTAAGAGCATCACTTTTAATGGGCTCCACTGTTTCTTACCCTCATGAAAAAAAGAACAGGTTTGTTTGTTTGCAAATGGACCCTCTTCCCAGGTAGCAGTTCCTAGGGACAAGGACCTTCATGCCCATTAGAAAACTCAAGGGGTTGTGGAGAAGATGTGTATGGGAACTCTCTCTCTCTCTCTCTGCACGTGTGTGTTGTGCGCATGAGTGTGTGTGTGTGTGTGTGTGTGTATGTTTGAGCCAGAGATTCCTGTTACTCAAGCTGACCTTGCACTGGTCCTCCTGCCTCCACCCCCCAGGACTGAGATTACAGCTATGCACCACATTTAGATTCTGAGAGCTTTAATTTAAACAAACAAACTTTTACAATTAAAAATGTTTCTGTTACACTTATTATTTGGATGTATTTGTATGCACGCATACCATAGCAAATGTATGAAAACCAGAAGACAGTGTTTGGAGTTGCTCCTCTGCTTCCACCTTATTCCAGGGGTCTAACTCAGGTCATCAAGTTTGCTTGGCAAAGAACTTTTATCCAGTAAGCCATCTTGTCAGCCCTCCAAAAACTCTTGACAGTGTACAAAAAACATGATGTTTTGGTGGCCCCGGTCCACATACTTGGGGATCATGTCAACTGATTCTGAAAGGCAGACCAAGAAAAGAAAAAGCAAATCCTAAGCAAATACTGCTTCCTCAAACTTTCCCAACCTCTAGAAATGTGAATACATTTACTTTCTGTTGTTTCTTTGTTTGTTTTTGAGACAGAATTTGTTTGTGTAACAGCTCTGGCTGTCCTGGAACTTGTAGCCCAGGCTGGCTTCGAATTCACAGAGATCCACCTGCCTCTGTCTCCCAAGTGTTGAGATTAAAGGCATGTGCCACCACTGCCAAGCTGGGGGTTTGTTTTTTGAGACAGGGTCTCACTACATAGTTAGTCTTGACTGGCCTAGAACTTACCATGTAAACCGGGCTGGCCTCAAATTCATATAGATCTTCCTGCCTCTGTCTCCCAAGTGTTGAGAGTAAAGGCATGTGCCACCACTGCCAAGCTGGGGGTTTGTTTCACTACATAGTTAGTCTTGACTGGCCTAGAACTTACCATGTAAACCGGGCTGGCCTCAAACTCATATAGATCTTCCTGCCTCTGTCCTCCAAGTGCTGGGATTAAAGACCTGTGCCACCATGCCCAGGTATATTTCTCTTTTAAAATAGGCGCTATGTAGTCTGGTGTTTTGTTATCACAAAATATGTGATGACCATAGACTTAGGCGGATTATGACTTGTGCTCTTGCCTGGAATAACTCTAACATCTGAACAAAACCCAAAGTCTTGTTGGAAGGAATGGCTAAGGGATGCCTGTCTATAGTGTGTGCTTCAACCTATAACGGCTCTGTAAGTGGGTCTTACAGCTTAATGTTAGCTGAGTGCCGGCCACTTTATGCTAGCCTCTCATTACAATCAGACAGAAGCAACTGAGTTTCCTCCAAGGCTTTGCAGTTGCCATTCCTACCAGCCGGAACATCCCCCTCCCCTTGCTAACCCCATAGCTCCCATCCTTCTTGGACTTCTAGCTTTGTGAACCTAGTCCCTCGGTGCCATCTGGGTCGGCCACCTTTGGCCTGTCCTGGACCTAGTAGCACCCTTAGTTAGTTGTTCAACAAACACCGACTGAATGGAAAACACTGATGGAGTGAATCTTTTCTTCATTCTTAGACGCTGCTTCTTTGAGCCCCCAATCTTTGTCACTACTCACGCCTTAAAACCATCTCTCTCCTCATAGAACCATTTAAAGGAGTCCTTAGTCCATAAAATACATCCAGATAGTGGGGTTGGGTTGCTAATGAATTTGAGCCAGAAACTGTTTTATACGGAATGTAATTTTGTGCAAGCTCAAAAACCCTAATTTGTCCCCACAGGGCAGGGAACCCTGACTGCTCTTGGGGCTGATGAGAGAGGGGGAGTTGACTGGGGGACGGGGAGGGATATGGGAGGCGGTGGTGGGGAAGAGACAGAAATCTTTAATAAATAAATAAATTAATAAAAAAAACCCTAATTTGATATTTAATCTCATAATATCCTGTCCCATGGTATCTATGATAAATAATTCTCTTTTGCTTCTGGGCATTTTGCATACATTTTCTTGCTGTCAAGTGATCATGTGTGCAGCGTAGTAATAGGGACACTTAGAAATGCTAATTTGTGTTAGGCTAATACTGGTTGGGGTATGTGTACATAAAATTATTCAAATACAAGCAGCGGGATAGAGGAAAGGAATAAAAGAATATTAAGGAGAAGATAAAATGTAGAAGAAATTTACCCCAGAGCACAGGAAGCAAATATAGAATAATCTCAGGTAGGGCGGATATTTAGACTTAAATAATGTTAATTTGCAAAAATCTTATACCCTCTCTGATTCATTCTAAACTCTGATTTAAAAAAATTCCATTTTGCCAAGTTGCCAGGCTTAGCAAGTGGCATCCCACCTTGGAGCAATATGCCCTGGTCTGACGGACAGTGACTCACAGACCTTTGAGGGAAGCAGGTGGTGGCCCTCTGCTGTCTGACAGGTCTCAGCTAGCACCCCCCAAAAAGACAGCAAACATCTATATGTTTGGGGAGCGTGACTCAAGGGTGAAAACTGCTCATATCCCCAGAACGAGGCTTTCGCGGATGGCAGAGTGTGGCATGTATTGTAAAGACAGCAAAACTAAATAATGAAGGCTATGGGGGTTGGGGAACGATGCAAGGAAGGAAGAGGGGGAGAAGGAAGAAACTGTGGAGTTAAATGGAGTCTGAAGTTGCTTATGCTGTGGCTTCTAGGAAGCCAGCCCAGCCTCATTTCTTTGAAAGATGACTCAGGCCCCTACCCAGGAGCAATATGTCCTGTTCTGACAGAACTTTAAAATATTTACTCTGTACTCAGTTCAGACAAATTCTCCATTCTTTGTCTTGGGCCATCTGTTTTATAGAAGTGAAACACACACACACACACACAGGAGAGAGAGGGAGAGAGAGAGAGAGATCCATGGGCTGCTTGTGCTCCCTAGGGTGACCACTTCCTTGTGGTCCTTGGTTCCCTTAGAATTGCTGCTAAGGGCAAGACCTGGGGCTGCCTGGGCAGAAAATGGAGGAACGAGATGTACTCGTTTAACAAAGGTTTGCAGGGCTGTTTTAGCCAAGGATCCTTCCCTATGTTCAAAAGTATTGCAGCCCTTTTATAATATCAAACCAGGGCTTTCTGAGGATGCTTAATGCAGTCAAAACAACCTGCAAGGAAGTTGCTGGGTTTTTAGCCTCGGGGTTTCTGGGTGTGACTGTGTCCCTCTTTAATTCTCAGTGGACTCTGTTTTCAACGTAGGCCACCAGCAAAACCTGCCTTCGGAAATGGAGTTAATAATGAACTCATTCACATGGTGCTGTGGCAAAGGAAGAAATTTGCCTCTTTAAAGGAGTCGTGGTTATTTTGCCCATCTAGGACAATGAAACTGGCAGGAGGTGGGGTAGGGGTAGGAAGAGAAAAAGGGAAGAGGAGAGGAGGGGAGAAAAGGGGAGGGGAGGGGAGGACAGGAAATGTTGGGGGACAGGAAGACTTCTTAGAATCTAAGACTTTTGTACCTCCCAGAATTCAATTTACTGCAAAGAGTGGTTCTTTACCAGGCTTGGAAAAGGTTTGTTGATCTTCAAAATAAAGGGAATCTTCTGTCTTCTGAACTGGGCTATTAGAAGCACAATCAAATCTTCCTTTGTTGAGCGCTGACTGTGTGCCAAGCGCTATATAAGCCATTATTTTCTTTTATCCTCACACGTTGTAGAACATCATTCAGGATTCTCTCTACTGATCTGAACTGAAAAGGGTACTTATTGGCTAATAACAAACTGGGAGGTCCAGGCATAGGGATGGCTCCTGATGGTGGGACTTAAACAACATCCCCAGAACCTTGTATCCCCCATCTCCATCTTTCTTGCTGTGTTGGCTTTGTCCTCAGGTTCCCTGTAGGAACATGTGGCTGGCTAGCCAACTTGTTCCCAAGAGTCTTCATTTCAGTAGAAAACGGAACAGCATTCAAGACCTCAGCTTCCTCTCGAGTGCTCAGAAGACCTCTAATTAAAAACTGTCCTGGGCCCAGCTCTGAACTGCCCTGTGACCAGGGACTTTCAGGATTTGTCCTGTCATGGTTCACAACCACAGAATAAGGTGACTGGGTCACAACTGGACCAGGGGATAGAGACAAAGGGAGGAGGATCCTCAAATGGAAATTATGGACATAGGCAATAAGAAATGTGCCTGGCCCTCTACATGTAAGGCTGAGTTTGACAGAGGCAAAAATACTGGCTCAGGGGTTTTGCATAACTCACTAAAGGTTAATACTAGAAATTGTCAGAGCAGGCACCTGAATCCTATTTGTTATATTTAATATCTACACCTGTTGCTCCATTTATTCAGAGGAGACCTGTTTCATCTTTAAATAAAAACAAAAATACATAATTAGAGTAAATGAATCAAATTTTCCATAATGAAAATCTTCCCTAACTTGTCCTGTGAGTTTGTCCCGGGAGGTATGCTAGAAGAAACCCTCTAAGGAGACACAACTGTCTTTCCAATAGTCACAGCCAAGTTATACTGCCAAGGAGAGAGAGCAAGTAGATGTTCCTAAAGATACAGGGAGTGCTTTTAAATTCATACTTGTGACAGTTTTAACCAAACACTGTCCAGGCTTCAATAAAAAGCAATACATTAGCTGAACTCTTGACGCAATGCTTAATTTTCTCAGACACAAGCCGGGCAGTGGTGGTGCATGCCTTTAATCCCAGCACTTGGGAGGTAGAGGCAGGCGGATCTCTGTGAGTTTGAGACCAGCCTGGTCTACAAGAGCTAGTTCCAGGACAGGCTCCAAAGCTACAGAGAAACCCTGTCATGAAAATCCTAAAAAAAAAAAACCAGACACTTCATACGAACTCAGCTGCCTCCTGGAAGGGCTTTGAAGCTGTCATTTAGAGATGTAGTGACTGTTGGGTTTGTTCTGAATTCTTAACCACCAGCATCTTTGAAGTCAGTTATTGATGGCTCTTTCCCTCTTTCTCCTCCAACCACCAGCTGCCCTGTCAGGTCCCTTGTTCAAGAGGAAGGATTCGGGTGAATGGTGGGGCCATGTGGCTGATACAGCTGTACGGTGTGGCACCGAACCACACAGGGCCGTCTGCCAGGCTGCTACCCGTGAAGGCTGTTCTCTTTGATCATGTCCCTTTTAACATGGTCTGTGAGTGGGCTCCTTCATGAACATGAGGTCCTGCCCATTCTATTCCATCCTGGAACCTTTAAGCTTCTCTAATGACAGTTATTAGCCCTGTGTCCCTCAAACTCCAGGAGACACAGGTCAAAGTCTCCAAGTGATCCCATTAGGTGTAACATGGAAGTATTTCCCAGGACAAGGTAGTGGTGTGGTGGATAGGTTATAGTAGAACCCAGGCCACTCCCTGTAAGGACCAAAGATATTTTTATGAAATTTTGTTTTAAATTATGAATATGTGTGCGTGTGTGTATGCACCCATAGAAAGCAGAGGCTTTGGATCCCTTTGAGCTGGAGCTACAGGTGTTTGTGAGGCACCTGCCATGGGTAGTATTAATGACGTTCTGGAAGAGTAATCTGAACTTTTAACGTCTGTGCCATCTCTCCAGCCCCTGCACTGACCGCTTAAACCTTCCAATGGATTTTTCTAATTTCTCTTCTGTGCGCTGAAGGTGGGTGGTAGGCTTGCACCGCTGAGCCCTCTCTGCTCACTCTGCATCCAGCTAGTTCTTATCAGTGCTGCCAACCTGCAAGTTGCCAAGTTTAGAAAACAGAAGATGGATTTTTCTTTAGAAAATGAAAGTCACCCCAAATCCCACCATTTTCGTTTGTTTTGTTTTGTGTTTCCTTTCTGTCTCTGGAAGCGTGGAGAACAAAGGAGGAGCATCTACTCTCAACTTGAGCGGTTTGGTGTCCATCTTTAATCTGTCTTTCATGCTTGCACAAACAGGTCGGAGAGCAGAGGCTAATAGGCCGTGTTGAGTCACCGAATACATTTTTGACATTTTTTTCCCTCCAAGGGTGGAGCTTATACTCCCTCTCCCGGAACCGGGGCAAGGCATGACTGCTTTGACGGATGGAATATGGCTTGTGACTTCTGGGGCAGGGTCATGAGAGGCTGTGAGGCTTTCAACTTGACCCCTGGGGGACACCTGAGACATGGAGGCTACTACAGAACAAACATGACAACTCTAAAGCCATGGCATTGGGGGTGTCACAGAAGATCCACTTCAGCATTGCTGATCAGGATGGGATGCAGTTAGAGCAAATGGGGAGGCATCACCCAGCCCCAGTGCTTCTGTCCCCCTGAGCTCAGGTCACACAAAGCCCAGTTATCAAGGGCAGAGAAAAGCCACCTATGGTGTGCCTGCTCAGAACTCCTGCCCGTGGCCTCTCCAAGTACAGTAAACCGATGGATGTTTTGAGCCAATGTGTTTTAGGGTGGATGGCTACACAGACAGTAAAGGGAACCGGCATAGCCATTCATACTTGGGAATTCTGTAACTGCAGCTGGGAAGAAGTAGTGGAGAGCAACCCTAGGGGCAGGAAAACAAGGTGTCTGGATTTTGCAGAGGTTCACATGTGAAACGAGGGACCTACTGAGGAGTAGTTAGGCCAACACTTCTGACCCACATCCCAGGTATGAAACGCGCGAGGTGTGGCGGCACATGCCTATAATTCTAACACGTGGGAGGTGGAGGTAGGAGGACCAGGTTCAAAACTAAACTGAACTGCGTGAGAGCCTGACTCCACAACACAACACAACAAAGCCTGCGGGCCACAGCACATTCTCATCATCTCACAGCTCAACAGGAGAATCATGGGTTCGAGGCCAGTCTGGGCTATGCACATAGATTCCCATCTCAAAAACAGGAAAAGGTGTGAAACGTAAAAGATCGTTTGGTCTGTGCAGGCATCACTCCCTCCACACAGGTGTCTCGGCTTCCTCTCTCCACGTGTAGAGTCGGCTTTCTTACCCCAGGCTATGTTTTCATGATTTAGTTTTACAAATGGGATGCTCCGAATGTTAGGATGTAGATTACGCTAATCAATCAATTTTATTTTATTTTACATACGTACTTAAAAGCCTCTTATAGTTAGAAAGAAAATATATGCAAAGTGCGGTTCAAAGCAGAACTCGTTATTATTTTAAGTTGAGCCATTTACCCTGTCAGTGAACAAGCAATCAGCCTTGGTGAGATTGGCTTCCTGCAGCCCAGCAGGCAGGTGGGGTGGGAAGGACAGAGAATACAGAAACCACACAAAGACAAAAACAACTGTTCACAGCCAGTTTACTAGCATGGCTCAAGATCTATCATGCCAGGCTATAAGGCGGTGTGTGTGAAGCATGGTTTACATTCTAGAAAGTGATTTGCACACGCACAAACACAGCCAGACAGAAGACCAGAGGCTTATCTGCTCCAATGCAAAGATTTTAGCCTTCTGTTTTTGCTGCTTTGTTGGGTCCTTTGTGCTTGTTTATGTCTTCCAAGTTTTCTACATATACATTATCACAAAGTGAAACCAACAAGCAAAATATGTCCTGCAGGAAACCCTGCAGAGGCCGATTGATTGGAAATGCAGTACCGTGCGAGGCCGGGATGTTGCAGGTCTGAAGGCTGCTTACCTAATCTTGGACTAGTTCCATCCCTCTGGAACAGCCATTCCTTGCCCACCTCGGTGTCAGAACTACCATCTGGTGACTAAGAGATAAAAATCCTTTGAAATGTATTAATTTAGTAGATCACTGACTCCCACCAACCCAAAAGCTCAGAAAGCATTTCAGACATAGAGAAAAGAGGACCCTCATCTCTCTATACTTGTCTCTCTGAGGGACTCACCAATGGTTTGGTGGTTTGTTTGTTTGTTTGAGACAGGGTTTCTCTGTGTAGCCTTGGCTGTCCCAGGCTGGCCTCCTAGAGATCTGCCTGCGTCTACCTCTGAGTGCCGAAGTTAAAGGTGTGTGCCTCCACCACCACCTGCTGAACTCCACCAATGTATTTTAAATTTTCCTTATTTATGACAATCTTTGTTCTGTAAAACCAGAAAGACTTTTCAAAACTGCTTATGAAACTTGGAACATGGAATTTGGGGTAGCCTAAATCTGTGTTCCTAGGCCCTGGTCTCTCAAAATGGCTCTAGAAATAAACTTTCTTATTCATATCTTTAAGATGACAGCCATGGTTTTGATATCCATAACTTCATCCATCCTGCCATACTTGACAGTGTTGCCTAAAACTTCCATCTTAGATCGCTTTGTGGTTCTTTATTTTACCGAGGCAATCACAGACCCAATGAAGGAGGAACCCTTTCCACACAGCTGGGCTCCTTCGGATTCCTTCAGAATTCTTAACTGAACAATTCTCCACTTCTCAGCTTATTCCCCAAGTGCCCAGCACTATCAGTGCCCCCATCCTCTTCCAGTCCTCCTTTTGTGGGTAGGTGTGGTCTTCAGCAACTCATTTCCTGTGTCTCCCATCACTTTCTGCCTGGCACTCCCTGTACTTTTCCACTTCCCCACTCTCTACTGACTTCCCCGGCAGATAACAGTTTGATGACCGAATTGGAGCCACTACATAGTAAACTCACTCACGATATTTGAGTAGTTAATAGTTTGGGACTCACTGGGTTTTTAAAAGAGGTTATCCAGTTCACATGACTGTGTCTCTAATTAGTGATGTTAAAGGTACAGTCAAATGCAGATTTTCACATGCTCGAATTCGTGTGCAAATAGGTCGCAACCTCTTTTAGCAAAGCAGGGAAGGTTGCCTGTAGCCAGGCGCCATCACTATTAATATCAGATGGAGCGGCAACTAATTCAGTCACGTTGATGGATGCTGAGATGGTGCCCAGACTCCTGCAGGGGAGCGACTCAGTAGAGAAACCAATTTCCTCCCAGCCTAAAGTGCTCCGGGTCACCCTTGTTACAGAAAAACGACAAGAGTCACTATGTCTCCTAAGTCAGCTTATCCAGAATGGTGTGTACAGCTAAGCAAACAAAACAAACCACAACAATAAGTGTATGTGAACTCTGTGATGTTCCTAAAAATCTACCCCAGTTTTCCAGGGGTAGGGGAAAGAGGCTAGGGAGCTAGGGAAGCCTCAAGGTGAGCTAATTACAAGAGGCCCTGCAAACCAACCAATACTCCACAGAGGCAGAACCGGGGACCAGCTTCTGAACTCGGGCCACTGAGTCAATTCGAAGCAAGGCTGCTCCCATCCTAGGGAATTCGCTCCCTGCGCGATCCACACAATAATCTTAAGGCTTCTCTACCTCCTACCTCCACCCACCATCTCACACCAGAAAGTAAATGTGAGGTTTATATAAGCACCCAGGGTTATGAAGACATACTAAAACATCTCTAGGTTTTGTTCATTAAACAAACCTTTGTTGGGGCCCACTATAAGCTCTGTCCCTACTGCAAGGGATGTTACAATCTACATAGCAGGTGGCAAGGGGGATTGGTACAAATGATAAACACGGTCATCAATGAGGTCATGTAGCAGGATGGCCGAGAGCGGAGATGGAAGAGGGCTTCAGTCTTCATGCCTGGACTAAGGGGAGACAGGCACAGGGGAATGGAGAGGAGGGAAGCTGATGGAGAGGGAGGACACAGGAATCTGGAGCGAGGTCTTCAAGGATAAGTAGGGACAAAGCCAGTAAGGTGCTAGGGAGGAGGGGAGGACGAGCAGGCAGCAAGAGTTCCCACTGAAGGAAAAGTCAATTCTATTTTTTATATACTCCCCCCCCCCATTTCTCGTTCTACTCTAAAATCAGAACTAAGTGGAAGCCACATTTCATAGCCCTTGAAAGTGGAAATGGAACTATCTGACCCCGACTTTCACTCAGTTATTTCCTGGAATCTTCTTCGTCTCTTAGCCTTTTGAATTTGTCCTTGTCCTACAAGCTAGATCAGAGAAAGAAAAGGAAAAAAGTTAAAGCCAACCCCTTTTAAGTAGTTGGTTTATGTTTTCATAATCTATTTCCAAAGACATTTAGAGGAAACAGTTAATGTATCTATTGAACTGATTGGGTTAAAATGGCTATGAAAAGGTTGGAAGGAACAAGCTACATTTCCACTATTTCCTTAAGCTTCTCTCTTCAATAAGCCTGATAATGGAAGATAAAGGAGGACACGCTACACCCACTTCAAAGAACCCATCCAGGACAAATACCAGAGGGCTGGTCCTATGCACACACGACACACATCAAACTGACACTGCACATATTCCTTTAGAGCTAATTCTTAAAATGGGAAGTGATATATGCTCATGGGTTAAAAGACAGAAGGCAGTCGCGCTCGCTCTTCAGAAGTAATCCCGCCAACAGCTCCGTGAATCCTCTTCCAATATAGATACGACACAACAGAAGAAATTGTACTTCGTGGCATCTTGAGAATGTATCTGTGAGGCTTAGGAGAGGTGATCTGCTAAGATGGGTAGATTGAGGGAGAAACTGCATTCTCTAGTAAGCAGTTAAGTATTTAGGTTGGTGTTTATTTGGCGTGATTTTGTGGAATGGGACCTGGAGCAAATGATGGGAGAAGTGAGATGCTTCCTGGAGCTAGCCATGGTACACAGCCACAGACACTCATATGCGTACAGCTCCCCAACTTCCTCTTTTTAATTTAGAAGTACGTGTGTGTGTGTGTGTGTGTGTGTGTGTGTGTGTGTAGCCCAGACTGTTCTGGAACTTGCTCTGTGGACCAGTCTGGCCTTTGTCTCCTGAGTGCTGAGATTAAAGGTGTTTGTTATCACTTATTTAAAAGTATCTTGAACGTTTCATGGCATCATCAGCATGCTAATCGGTCACTTTCTTTGATAATTACATAGGATTTTTACTATATTAACTCATAATGATAAACATTTAGACTTTCCCGTTTTCCACTAAGCATTCGTATGTGTGTGCGTTCCGATTACAAAAAAGAATTTCTGTAAGATAGACTCATAGGAGGGATCTCTCTAGGATGAATGATGGGAATTCTTAAAGTCTGGACAGAAAGCTGTTATTGTTTAATATGCCGTTAATGTGTAGCTCAACGCACAGCTGTTCTGTGGCTCTGCAGTTGTGAAGGCAGAATGCTGGCTCATGTGACTAATAGAATACCTATGGAGTTCAGCATCTAAGGCAGGACAGAGGGTACATGGAAGGGAAAGGGACGCTCCTGTCTGAGTCTCCTTACCTGCTGAAAGTAAAAAAATCTCCAGGGCTAGGAAAATGGCTCAGTGTTAAGAACACTAATTATGCAAGGCAGTGGGAGACAGCACTTGGGAGGCAGAGGCAAGTGGATCTCTGTGCGCTTGAGGCCAGCCTGGTCTACAAGAGCTAGTTCCAGGACAGCGAGGGCTGTTACACAGAGAAACCCTGTCTTGAAAAAAAAAAACAAAAAAAGAAAGAAAGAAAGAAAGAAAGAAAGAAGAAAAGAACACTAATTGTTCCCACAAAATTTCAACCTGTCCCCAATATCCACGTGGCAGCTCACAATCACCAGTAACTCCAGTTCTAGGGTATCCAATGCCTTCTTCTGACTTCTGTGGGCACCAGGCATGTGTAGGCACTAGGCATGTATGTGATGCACAGACATACATGTAGGCAAAACACTTATATACGTTAAACAAAATTAATTTAAAAATTTCAGCATAAGTACATTTGCTGCAAAGGTTACTTTCATAGAAATATTCCTGTTGCATTTTTCAAGTAAGAATGTTTAAAGACATACAGAGATGTGGCTCAACAGGTAAATGTTCTAGTCTTGAAAGCCTGGCTCCCTGATTTCAGTCCCCAGAACCCTTGTAAAAAGCCAGCTGTGGTGATGTGACTGTAATCACAGAATTCCTGGGGTGAAATGAGTGGTAGAGGCAGCAGAATTGCCCAGAAACTCATAGGCCAGCTATCTGAGAGAACACAGCACAGCAGCAGAAACAACGAAGGTGGTCCCCACAGAGAGCCAGCAAGCCCCAACTCCTGGAAAGCTGGCCTCTCTACATGGATCATTGCACCTTGATATCAGAGCCATGATTCTATAGCTAATAGGCACAGCCTAACACACACACACACACACACATGCACAAAAATAAATACATTTTTTAAATGTTAAAATAGCAGGGAGCCATGCTTAAGGTCTAAATAGATAAGGCCATATTCCTTCTTGACTGCAAACCTGCAATATTCTGGGAATCTCGCAATACCATAAACTTCATATTTATGATAGCATGCCTTAGCTCCCTCATAAGAACCTAGTGTCTGTGGTTTTACTTTTCCAGCCTCTGATCTTACTCAGTTCCCCTCCCGAGGTGCCTGTGAGAAACCCTGTGACCGAGAGAGAAACTCTGTGACCAATGTAACCAAAATCATATATAGGTCTGTTGTTAAGACACTAAATGCAGGGCTCTCTTAAGGAGCCACACCCACACCCACCCCTGAGTGCCTACTTTCTTTACCTAAGCAGCTCACTTTCCACTAAAGATGGTGCTTAAATCTACTAGAAATCTTATCTCCACCTGTGCTTTATACTGATGTGCCCTGCTCTCTTCCGCAGCATGGCCACATGGCATCTACACCAGAACATGCTTGAGAGGGAAGGTGGATGCCGTCGATTGTTACACTGGAAACACACGCATAAACCAGGACAGTATAGAGGAGAGCGGAACAATTGCTTTTGCTCATAATTACTAATACAAACACTAATGAAAATAAAGTATCTTAAAAACATCTGACAGCTCTGTAAACAGCTTAAATGACTTCCAGTACCCCCTTCTGGCCTCCAAACCCACTTCGCTGCTTCCACAGTACTGCGCTGAGAGCGTAAGTATACGAACCTTCTAGCAATCTGCTTGTTGGAACTTGTGTTAATGGCGCAAACAAAACATTTAGTGATGAGTGGGTATAATTAGCTTCTAAATATTTTACACTATTAAACTTCTCATTTGGAGAAGGGAGATTCTCAAATGAAGGATTACAGAAGGATATAAAACTTTTTCATGGAGCAAAAACATAGTAAGGGAAAAGAAGATGTTTTGGAAAATAAAAATAGAACAGTGCCACAAAACATTTATTTCTCCTGTAGTCATCATCAGCATGCCCACAAGCACAGAAATTCCAGGGTAGCAGATGAGACCATGAGAGACAGTTCGGAGGTCTATGGAGGTGTAAGCAGACCAGATCCCAGGCACTCCCTGGACTGGTGATGTTGACATTTGTGGCTCAGCTGAGACCTTACATTCTGTTTGCCATCAGTTCTGTCAAGCATTGGCTTGTTTCCTCTGGTTCTTTGTGAACAGTCCAAAGCCCTAGCATACTAGATGTCTCATTGCCTTCTGTGAGCATGTTCGAGCAAATAGATCGCCTCTCATTTCCAAGACAGCGGAGGGTGGGTGGGCTTATTTGGCTGCCAGGCAGGATCAATTCTTGTTGGAAATCTGTGTGGTTTCAAGGGACAACTGGTCATTCCAGATGGAAGAAAAAGCCCATCTCAAGCCTCGCCTGTGTGTGTTCCCTCCAGCAGCGCTCTTTATTCCTTGTTAAGGATTACATTCTTTTCTCTCTGGGTTATCCCCAGCTCAAGAAGAAAAGCCCTTGATGGGTTAATGAATTGCCTTGCTGGGCATACTGAATCATCTGTCTTGTGCTTCTCACTAAATGAGAAGCTTTAACAGCTCTGAGCTGAGGTGTTGAGAACTGCGTTTCTAGCTGATAGCAAGCTGTTGAAAATGCCTGGGCCTGTCACCCTACCACCTAAAGGCAATTCCACGGGAGGGTGTTTCCCAAGGTATTCTTCATTTCAGCTTTGTCTGTTGGATGTTCATTCAGAAGGCATATTTAATTGCCTAATTGTTTTCAAAGACTTAGTTACTACGGTTTGCTGTTTTGAGAGAGCAGCTATCAACTTTGAGCCTCTTCCCCCCAGAAATCTTGACTGGTACAATCGATAGCAATACCACCACCTTATCATTCTTGCTACATTGCTATTTACTCCCTCTGTGTGTGTGTGTGTGCATGCGCATGCGTGCGTATGCGTGTGTGTGTGTGTGCATTTCTGTGTGTGTGTGTGTACGTGCACATATACCCACATGCCCGCACTCGCTGTAGTGTGTGTGCAGTTTCCAGAGATGGAACTCACCTTCTCAGGCTTGCAGACATCTTTAGCCGCTAAGCCATCTCTTTGACCCCCCAGTAGCTTCAGTTTCTCACCTGAATCTTGCTTTTTAATTAACGGATACATCGGTGAAATATTAGACACGTTTTCTGTTTTTGCAAAGTGCGTGTTTTCCTCTGTCAAAAAGCTGAGATCAGTCTAAAAAGGTCCTGTCAAAGATAGTTGAGCTGTTAAGTGAAAAACAAACAAAAAATGGTCAAATAGTATCGATGACAGATGTCATTTGTATAAAATATGTGGAAATACACTGTGTATTAGTGTAGAGGAAACGTGAAGGACTGTGCACCATATTAATAGCTGCTATCCTGGGGGTGGGACTGTCGGGGCCTTTACTTCCTAGGACAGCTGGAATGCTTGCCTTTTCACTATAAGCATCTGTTATTTTTCCAATCCAAATGGAAAGAGGCACACCAAAATAAAGTTACTCAGAAGGAGTCAATTGATTTCTTAGCTTTATAGTCAAGCTGGCTGAACTAACAAAATCCAATCAAAAGCAGTTCACCAGTGGAGCACGAGCGGCACATGATGTGTGAGGCAGCATGATTACATATTGATGAATATTATGTATATGTTTATCCGGGCAGAGGAAAGAGGCAAATGCCACAGAAGAGTTTTCTCTAGGTGTTTTTTATAAAGCGTAAATTTTTGATTAAAAATAAACTTGGATCTCCTGAGTAAATTGGGAGCATGGGGACCTTGGGAGAGGGTTGAAGGGGAGGGGAGAGGCAGGGAGAGAAGCAGAGAAAAATGTAGAGCACAATAAAAATCAATAAAATAAAAAAATAATAAAAAATAAACTTGGAGCTAGAGAGATGTCTCAGGAGTTAAGAGATCTCTGTTGTTCTTGCAAGAGGATCTGGGTTTGGTTTCCAGCATCCACATGATGGCTCGTCACTGTCTATAATCGCAGTTCTAGGGATCTAGTACCTCCTTCTGACCTCTGAGGGCACCAGGCACACACCTGATGAACATAGAAATAGTTAAGCAAAGCATTCATGCACATAAAATAAAATAAGTAAAAATGAGAAAATTGCAGAAATTCAAATTCCTCCAGGGTCAGCAATAAAATACGCGCTCAAGGTTGCACTTGCGCTCAGAACTGCTTTCTGCTCATCAACTCCGCTGCTTCAAGTTAACCAACAGTGTAAGAATGTGAGGCTGAACTGGGAGAACTCGCCCTGCCCCTCGCTAACTGCAGCACTCGGAAGAAAAGGCTCTGTACCTCGCCTGGGCAAAGCAGTAGAGTTGTTTGTCCCTGTAGACAGGGGAGGGTGGGATGGGGGATGAGTAGGGGTAGGGGTGTGGGGGATGCAGGTGAGTCTGCCCTGAAGGCCTGCAGTGGGAGAGCTAGCCCACTGTCTGTCATGCAGCGTCATGGGTGAGGGAGAGATGCTCCTCTTGACCCTCACACCTCATCACCGGGAGGGAAAATGGGAGTGTGAGACCCTGCTTCTCACTAGCTGCACCACTTAGGACAGCAGGCCCTGCACCTCACCTGGAGAGCACGCTAGAGCTGACCCTGTTGGTGAGGAAGCAGATGAGCCAGTCCTGAGGGTGTGAGAGCAGGAGAGCTGACCCTGCACCCCCTCATATGACATGTGGTGGCCTGAGTGATGGAAAGATGCCCTCCTCTGCCCCTTGCCATCTGCAGCAGGCAGGAGAGCTGGTCCTTGAGGTCATGACAATGGGAGAGCCGCCCCTGCCCTGCACTGCTGCAGCACATAGGCCTGCGGGCCCCTGCCCCTCGCCTGGGAGCAGGTGAGTCAACAATGAGGGCACGAGAGCAGGAGGGTGGCCTCTGCCCCTACCTCATGTGCCGTGCAGTGGCCCTCTACTCCCACTCCCACACCTGCGTCAAGCCAGAGAGCCGGCCCTGGGGACATGAGAATAGACAAGCTGGCCCTGCCCCTCATGACTGCAGCAACCTGGAGAGTGGGCCCTGCACCTCTCCTGGGCAAAACAGGAGAACTGGCCTTGGTGTGAGTGTAGGTGAGCTGGATCTGAGGGTGTGAGAGCAGGAGAACTGGTCCCATTGTTTGCTTCATTTGTCGAGCTAACTGAGGCAGCGCTGGAGAGCCTGTCCTGGCAGTGAAGGTGAGGGAGAGCTGGCCGACTGACTAACCCAGCTACCACCCAAGCCCAGAGCTAGGGCATTGAGTTGGCCCACCCCAACACCCCAACATCTATGATTTGCTGGAGTATGTGAACGGGCCAGACCTGCAGATTCTAAGTTGCAGGATCTCCAGGACACAGGACACCAATAGGATGTCCAAGAGGAGACCAGTGAGGGACCAGTATTTGATAGTGTAGCAGAAAGCAGGGCCTCGGACCAGACCAATGACTCATTGCAACGAACACTTACAAGATGTCTATTATACGACTCAATGGGCTACACCACAGCTTCCATGCCGAGATTTTTGCTTGTTTGTTTTCGGTGTTATTTTTGTTCTATGGGGAGGTTGCCCAGGCAGAGCGCAGAAGCGAGGGTACAGGGAGATGAGTGGGATTGGGATGCAAGATGTAAAATCCACAAAACTTCAATTTTAGAAAGGTTAAAAAAGAAGAAGAAGGTGAGGCTGTGCTCTGGCCACTTAAGAGTGTGTGGCACAGGACCCCAGCGGGTGTGCGTGCTGCCTCCATTTGACAAAGCTTCAGGCCCTTCTTCAGAAGCAAAACTTTTTGGCATGCTGAAATACTCTGGACTCCGTGGTCACTTTCTTGGGATCCTAAACCCATTTCTAGCACAACAGCCCCAAGGAACATTTTAACTAATTTGGTGCCTGGCATGTGTGTAAGGGGTGGGGGAGGGGGCAATGAAAAGCAAGCCTGGTGATCACACATTGATTCCTGGAACTCGTGTGATGGGAAGGAGAGTGAATTCCACAAATTTGTTCTCTGACTGCACACACATGTTGTGGCACATGTCCATTTCCCCCCCCCCCACATCATACATGTAACCAGTACTAATAATAACAGTAAAAGGAATTATTTTGGAAGAATATTTATTTTGTTACATAATCTGAACCAATTTCTGTTTGGGAAAATGTTAAGTTAGAATATGTCAGATATTGGTCAGTAGTGCCTAATGGCAATTAATTGTTAGGTATAGTTCAGTTAATTATATGAGGTCTAACATACTGTTTTTCTGTGGTTTATGACTTTTCCCAATATGGAGTAGTACTTGGTTTTAATGACTCAAATCTGCTTTCTCCCTCGCTATTCTTACAATTTGCATTTGTACAAATTCTTAACCCTCTTGAATTTCAGTTTTTGAAACCAATACATTATGATAAGTGATATCACACAGGGTTCTTGTAGGGTTAAATAAAATCACCTTAAAAGTCTAGTGAGGGCCTGGAATGTGAAGACAGCAGGGTCAACCAGATTCTCTTTCAGAAGAAATCAAACCAAAAGAATTAAGATTTGCCTGTTGACAGAGAAACCCACTTGCAGAGTGAGTTCCCTTAATGATAGTGCCCCAGGGTGACCATTCTGTGAGCCGAGCCTGTGCTTGGTCTCACATATAGGAAAGAGTAGAGTTGGTTAGATATAAGTGTAAGGATGTCTTAAACACAGAGTAAGTATCTTAGAAGTTTAAAGTTCAGTTCTATTTTATTATCTGTTTTAAAACTTTTTGAGTGACACAATATTGCATAATACTCATAGAGTGCAATTATAACTATGCACACTTATAGAGTGCAATTACACAACATATACACATACATACACATACACATTTTGGTAATGGTCACTTAATAGGAAGGTAGAGACAGAAGAAATAGAATGGTGATCACTGATAATCCTTCAAGATTGCCAAATAGGCTTGCCATCCCTCATCCTCTCTCTCTCCTGTAAGGTATGTTTCATGCACCTTGAAGTGGAGACTTGACCTTACCCTTCAGCAGCCTGGGAACCTTCCTACTGGGTCCTCACCAGACCCATCTGGGATCTATTTTTCTGTCTTTATTTATAGATCCTTAAACCCATGCCTTTTTCCCTCTCTGCCTAGAACATTTTGAATTGGTACAGTATGTGACTGTCATGTTCTCATCCTATTTTGCTTGGGACACTGCCTTCAGTTTCCTTTTAGTTCTGTGTCTGATGCTATGTATTATTACAGCTCCATATGAGCATTTGCGGTTTTACCCCGAGCCTTCACTTCACCCAAATTGAAAGCATATTTGGTTCCTAAGAAAATATATAGGGCACACAGTGGAGAAGCGTCAGGAAGGGGTCCACTTGAGAGACCACTCAAGGGGGAAGGAACAGTAGGTGAGGAACAGAAGAGGAAGCAAGGATGGACTGGACGAGTGTCCAGAGAAGGTTTCAGGATGTAGGCGAGTGTGTCAAAGACAAGGGGAAAGAGACAACAAAAACGGTAGGCTGAGTTAGACTTGTGGGTGAGGGTTCTCCTAAGAATGGGGTCATGGGAGGTTGGAAAAGGTGAAGTATGTGAAGGTTTGGACAGCCACTCATGGGAAAGGTGAAGCAACCTAAGCAAGAAACAAGGTTCTAGGGTAGCACCCTGGGGCTGGGGGAGACTGGAGACAACATTTGCAGTGATGATCACTGCCCTAGGACTTGAGAACTGTGTTCTATGAACCTGGCTAGCTCAGCTCTGACAGTTAAAGCCAGAGTTCCCAGGGCCCTGCCCAAGGCCCAGGCACACTGTCCTTAGGACTCTGCAGGAGTCCAGATAAAAGAGTCTTAATATCCCTGCAGCTCATCTCTGTGCCCCGCAGGCAACATACATGAATTTCATAGAAGTGTTCATGATATGTAGGAATTGATACTTTACATGATCAAGGCCTCACTTGCAACAGAACCAGTTCTGTTCCAATGAAGCCCAAATCTAGATCCGGCCTGCTTCCTGCTGTGACTGGAAATTCTCGTAGTTCTCATGATTCAGCTGCTTCTTTCCTCATGGAGGCGAAGTAGATGGTTTTCCGGGTCTCTCCGTCACACAGAAGAACGTGGTGCGTCTTGCATAAGCCAAGCTTCAAGTGCTGAAGTTTGATTCAATTGGCATGCACTGGCCAGGCTATTAACAAGCTCCGACAGGTTAAACCCATGTCAGCTGCTCTGCAGCAGGACTCTGGATCCTGGCCCATGACCTGTCTGGAAGAGCAATTGCTGAGTGTTGTTCCCAGGAGCCTGGCTGAGCCCTTATGATGAGCTGTCTGAGAATGTTCAGGGACTGAAGGACATAGCTGCTGTCATTTTTCTGGGACAAAGTACTCCTCAACACAACGGTGCCCTGTTTGGGGAAAACCCACATCTACCACCTAGAAATACCATGCTTCCTCAGCAGGGAGAGAAGTCAGCCGGAGCTGAAGGAATCTTGTCCACATACCTTCCTAAGAATGGCACCTCCTGTGGCTGCCAGAGGCTCAGAGTTTCCTCACAGTCTAAACTCAGTGAGCTCAGCAGATCCCTTCTGCTGTCTGCAGACCCACGCTGACCTGAATTCAAAACTGTTCACTTACCAGAATCTATCACTTCCTTCTTCCTTGGGTGATTTGAATGCCCATGTCTATGGTCACTCTGGTGGTCAGGTTAGAAGATCAAAATGTAGTAGTCATATTTTGACAATATCTAAATTTTTGTTGAATCTGGCATGACTTCCAGTGACAGAACAAGCCATATCCTATGTCCTAAGCAGTCAGGAACACAGCTCATAAATTCCTCAAACGTATGAGGCTCATCCTATCCAGACTGATGTGGTTCCTGAGTCACGTGATGAACAAAAGGCCAAGGAGCCTTGTCTCTTGAAAGTAGGCTGGGGTCTGGGAAGAGAGCTCAATATAAAAAGTGCTTGTCACACGAAGATGAGGACCAGAGCTTGAGTCCCAGAACCCATGTTAAAAAGCTTGTCACAGCCTGGAGCCCTTGGGGAGGCAGAGGCAGATGGATCTTGAGGCCAGCCTGGTCTCCAGAGCGAGTTCTAGGAAAGCTAGGGTAACACAGAGAAACCCTGTCTCAAAAAACCAAAAGACAGTACTTCAGGCGGGAGAGATGCTTCAGCAGTTCAAGAGTGATCACTGCTCTTGGAGAGGACCTTGATTCAGTTCCCAGCACCCACATCACGCAGCTCACATCCACCTGTAACTCCAGTTCCAAGGAACCTGACGTCTTCTTCTGGCCTTTGCCGGCACTTGGACATATGTGTTGCCCATAAACTCACATAGACATTCAGGCATATATGTAAATGAATGAATGAATATGTAAATACAATCATTAATAAATGAATATTCTTTTTAAAGTGCTTGCCACATAAGCATGAGGACCAGAGTCTAGATTCCTAGTAGCCACATAAAAAGCCTAGAGTGGCGGCACATGCCTGTAATCCCAGTGCTGGGGAAGCAGAGGCAGGAGAATACCTGATAGTCACTATCTAGCCAGTCTAGCCAAATTGGTGAGCTCTAGGTTAAGTGAGAGAACTCCACTTCCGAAACAAACAAAATACAAACATATTGGATAGCAATCAAGGAAGATACCTGACTTTTTTTTAAGATTTATTTATTATGTATGTATGTCTGCAGGCCAGAAGAGGGCACCAGACCTCATTACAGATGGTTGTGAGCCACCGTGTGGTTGCTGGGAATTGAACTCAGGACCTTTGGAAGAGCAGGCAGTGCTCTTAACCTCTGAACCATCTCTCCAGCCCCACGATACCTGACTGTGATCTCTGGCCTCCACATGCACAACCACACATGCATGTGCACACACACACACACACAATGGAGCTTAATTTCCATAGTATAAATAGCTAACTTTCATGTGTTTATACACACACACACACACACACACACAGAGAGAGAGAGAGAGAGAGAGAGAGAGAGAGAGAGAGAGAGAGAGAGAGAGAACATCCTAAAATGTTTCCTCTTTCTCCTGTTCTTTTTCTTCTGTCTTTTCTCTTCCTCCCCTTGGTATGCCATGTAGCCCAGAAAAGCCTGGAGCTCACTGTGCAACCCAGCTGGCCTTGCAATCCTTCCTCTTCTGCCTCCCAAGTATGGCGATTACAGACATGCAGCACCTTGCCTAGCGCTTCTTATATACTAAATTATAGAGCTCAAGTCCTCTAGAATCTCACGTGTGTGCAGGGGTTTCTGTGTATCAAGGAGAAACAAGATCCTTAAAATGGAATTCTTCTTGTCACAGATTCAAGGTTTGCAAGAAAAAGGTGAAAAAAAAATGCATGTCACTGTGGTGGTTTGAAAGAAAATGGCCCCCAAAGGGAGTGGCACTATTGGAGGTATGGCCTTGTTGGAGGAAGTGTGTCGCTGTGGGGACAGGCTTTGAGGTCTTTTTTTTTTCTCAAGCTTCCTTCAACGTGACAGTCCATCGACTTCCTGTTGCCTCTGAGTCAAGGAGTCAAGGTGTAGGACTCTCAGCTCCAGCACCATGTCTGCCTGCATGTTTCCATGCTCCCTACCGTGATGATAATGGAGTGAACCTCTGAAGCTGTAAGCAAGCCACCTCAATTAAATGTTTTTATTTATGAGTTGCCAAGGTCATGGTGTCTCGTCATGGCAATAAAAAACCCTAACTAAGACAGTCAAGTTACCCATCATTCCAAAACAAAGTGCTAGATCTCGCATTAAACCTGCCAGCCCAGTCATAATTCATCTCTGTAACACGAGTAATAAAACCCAGAGACAGATACTGGGGTTTAACCTGAAGGTCAGAAAAGCAAAACAGCCAGCCACAGGCTCTTACCTCTACCTCAGCCTGAAATGGCCATCCTGCTTCCAGGAATCTCAGAATGAGACTGTGCCTGAGACCTGTTTCCTCCCATTTTATATTCCTCTCTAGGGCTGGAATTAAAGGTGTGCACCATTGTTGTCCCGCTTCTATGGCAAACTAGTGTGGCTACTGGGATTAAAGGTGTGTGTCACCAATGCCTGGTCTGTGAGGCTGGCCAGTGGGGCTGTTTTACTCTATGATCATCAGGTAAGCTTTATTTATTAAAATACAAATGAAATCTCACTGCACATCTCCACCCTGGAAAGGAGTGGAAGGAGGTTAGTGGTCAGGAGGTCTGACTAGGAGAGAGTGGGTGGTGTGCTGTGCATCCACCCATTCCTGGAGCCATTCTTCTTGGTCTTAGTCACAGGGAAAAGACTTCAAAGGAATGGAGCTAGGCTGACACTTCCTGATAGATGGCTAACTGACTTGTGATGCCCAGGGGAAACTGCAAACTCAGGGAACCCTGGATCAAAAAACAGAGAAGGGAAGTGATATTAAAAGTGCTAAATTAGTTTTTAAATAAAACGAGATTGGTACTAACTCTTAGCAACAAATTCTGGCCTTGAGGCTCAGTTCTGGCAACATCGCATGGCATTCAGAGGTGAAAGCAAGCATGCTTCTCACGCTTCTCATTCAGTGTCTACAGTGGCGCAAGGGCTAATGGGCATCTTGAATGCGCTGTTCTGTTTAACCTTCATGTCAATTCTGGTTGAGTTTTTGGTAACTTTGTTAGGATCGCACAGAAAGCATAGATAGGTAGAGACAGGGTATGGGCTCAGAAATTACAGCCTGCAGCCTTAGCATTCTTTGTTTTTCTCTCAGTGCCCATGGAGGATGAGACAGAGTAGAATACTGACATGTTCTGAGCATCTGCAGTTTGCTTAAGGATGTTGGTCCAGCTGTTGGAGAAGGAACCTCAGCTTCTGAAGGATCCTCTCTTGGCCCTTCAGATATGTACGTAATCGCCACTGTGTGCCTCAGCTGGCTGACCATTAGGTAGAGCAGCTGGCAAGCTGATAGAAAAGAGACCAAAAGTGTCCTTCATTTTCTCATCCACGTTTGTCCATTCATGTAGGTATTTAATCAACCCCACCTCCTTTACACCTCTGGATTCCCAGGGCAATTCCGCCTCCCTCTTTTTCCCTCTCTTTAAAAATCTTCTTTGTTTGTCCAGGGCCAGCAGAATCTAATGAAAAGGCAACCTAGAGGTTATGCACATAATGAAAGGAAAATAAATTATTTCAGGATAACATGCTTTCTGAAATGAGATTTCATGTATTAAGCAAAAAAAAAATTGAGCTGTCTGGCCAATTATCCTTTTGTCCGAGAATAATTTTATTCCTCCATTTAGCCATACGGTCCATGTGTGTGATGGCTAATGGTGCAACAGAAAGGGCCACCATTAAGCAGCAATTGAGCAAGGAGGTTATGCTCTTTTCCCTTAAGGTCACGGTCTTGGAATGTGTGTAAATTCGTGGCCATATTTGCTGTCTTGTCTAAAATATGTTCTCAAAGAATGGAGCTGCCAGTAACCTTGGCAACAAAACAAGGAAGGAGAATGGCTTGTTGAATCCAAAGATCTTACAGCTGAAAGTGGCACAGTGTGGCCATTTGGTCCAAGTGCCCTCCTTTGACAGACAAGGAAACTAGATGAGAGGTGCCAGATGGATTTTCTAAAGACATGGGTCCTTAAAGCAAAGTTGAGCCAGGATCCCGCCTCCTAGGCCTCCTGGAAACTTGCCTATGGTTTATTTTCAGTTTGTATATTCCCTAGCTTATTTATGTTGGATTGCTTTTGTTTTCATTTTGTTGATTTCAAAATTATGAAAGTGGTATATTTCTTACTGTAAAGAAATTCAAAACAAAAATATCGAGAGTAAAATGTGAGTTTCCCAAATGCATTTTTCTTTCTAGTAGGAACTTCTGTTAGTGTATCAGTGTGTGCTCTTCCTGAACCCCCCATGCATTTACAGTACCATCTGACTTTTCTGTTTCCTGAGGGGAAGCACACTGTCTGTGTTTGAGGGGAGGGCTTGCTTGTTTCATTTACTACTGTTTTTGTATCAGCATGCAGTTACAGTCCTCTTTTGTTGCTGTTGTTTTTGTGTTTTGAGACAGGGTCTCTCTGTGTAGTCCTGGCTATTCTGGAACTTGCTATGTGTAGATTAAGCTGACCTCAAACTCCTGAGACGCCTGCCTCTGCCTCCTGAGTGCTGGGATTAAAGGTGTGCGCCACCACCTGGCTCCTCATTATGTTTTAAATTGAGACATTATTTTTGAATCCTGAGATTCTTGAGAGAAAAACCAGTTCCATGATTCTGAGCCAAATTTGAAGCAAGTTTTAATTAAGTACTGATCAGAGAAATGGCCAGGTCCATCCTTGAGTTTCCAGAGAATCAAGTCACATTTTGCAGGGGCTTAAAAAGGCAAACTCCACAATTCATTGCCTTTCCCATCAGGTCCAATCAAGGGCAAACATACATCCTGACGTATTTCCTGCCTGCGTACCTTCCACCCACATGTGGTTAAGCATATTCGGTGTATTTGATTCAGAAAACTTGTTTAGAGAACTAAGATCACATGGCTTTGATATTTCTCAAGAACTACACCTCCCAGCCTTCCAGGAAGTTATTTTGTTCCTGGGCAAGTGGGACTTACAGCGTAACTTTGGCTCTTATATATTCACACAACATAAAATTTGTTTTGAGATGAACAATTCAATGGCTTTTAGTATGCTGTTCAGTCACTACCACTAATTTCTGAACATTTTGAATACACACACACAGTAGAAGCAACAGAAGCAGCAGCATGGTGTGACTATATTTTTCCAGAGAAACAAAACCAGTAAGAAAAACACAGATATGATATGATACGGCCATCAGTGCACAACCCCCCTGGAGATCAAGATGTCCTGCAGTGTGCCATTTGTAAGTCAGCAGACCAGGAGGAACCACTTACCCAGTACTGGGTAACTTTTCTGGGGAGATGTGAACAAACTTTAGTTTACCCAAGGGGGACAGATGTGACAGACGAAGATAAGGATTCCACCAGCGTTCATCTTGAAAAACCAGGGCATTTATAGGACTTACAGAGTATAGATGAGGGATTACTTACAGGAATATGGTTGATACCAAAACAGCTCGATCTTCACAGAGTCCCAGCCCAACACGGATTAGGACCTTGTGGAAGCTGAGTCATGGAACCCTACCTTCAGTGAACTTGATGCTTCCTATATAGTCTACCTCCTCCCAAAATCATTTGTAACCAGTGGGCAGGGGAGTGATGGAGGGAGCAAAGGTTGGACTTGCAGATGAGGATCCTGTGACTCTTCTCTAGCCTTGGCTAACACTGTATTGTTCTGTTTATTTTGTTACCATAGCTACTGGACCAAGGAAGTCTGTATTCTAGAATGGCCATAGAATCATGCCGTGACTAGATGAAAAGGCTGTGCTATCACACCCAGTCAAGTTGACACATAAAATTAATCATTCCTTGTATCTACTCATGTTAGTCCCTGTTCTCAACTGGCAACCACTGTGAACTAGTTTGCTTTTCTAGATTTTCCTATTCTGAACACTTCATACAAAAACGACAACAAAATGTGTATCACTTTTTCACTTTGCATAATGTTTGCAAGACTGATCAAGGTTGTAACTTAAAAAATGTGGTGCAAGAGAGAAAGATGCCATACAACAGCTCATGTGGAGGGGGGAGACAGGCAGAGAAGCAGAAAGAGTGAGAAAGAAAGGAAGAGACAGGAGGTGAGCAAGACTCACTTTTTTTTTCTTTTGGTTTTTCAAGACAGGGTTTCTCTGTAGCTTTGGAGCCTGTCCTGGAAGTAGCTCTTGTAGACCAGGCTGGCCTCGAACTCACAGAGATCCACCTGCCTCTGCCTCTAGAGTGCTGAGATTAAAGGCGAGCGCCACCACCACACAGCAAGACCCACCTTTTAAAAGGGAACAGTAGCAAACATTCACAGACGGCGCTCTTAATGCCTGGCCGCAGCTGAGGATGTATCCTGCCAGGACCTTAAGGGCAGGCCAGCGCAGATGCCTGAGTACTAACAGGCGTAGCATGTGTAAGCACGGCAGCTCAGGCGGAAAAGCAGCCTGGCAGTTGGGAGCCAAGGAATCCCACAAAGTCGCTGTTAGCGTAGCGGTTTACACCCCTGTTCCAAGGAAAGGTTTCTGCAGTGTCGCAACTCTACTCCAGCAGGAGAGGGCTCCCGCAGAGAAGTTGTTCCAGCTCTGCTCTGGTCCTCTGGAGGATGGCAACTCTGTTCCCCTAGGGGAAGGTTTCCCCAGGGAAAGTGTTACAATTCTGCTTTGCTGTGCTCTGGCTCCAGGGAAAACTGTTACAGCTGGGCTTCACACAGATGAAAATGTCACACCACACAACAAACCTCACTCAAGAGATTTATTGGGAGGTTAGAATCCAGGAGGGTGGCTGTCTTGGGAGAGAAACAACAGCAAACTGAACAGGGTACAAACCTTACATAGGATTTTTTTTTGGGGGGGGGAGCAAGGCTTTTCCTGGGTGAAGATTTTTAAGGTGGGAATTGGTCAAATTTCAATCCCTGAGCTAGGACAAGCTCAGAGATTGGCTGGATTTGATTCTCAGGGATTGGTTGGTTTTCCTGCTCAGGGATTGGTTGGGTTTTGTGCTGAGTTGGTCAGGGGCAGAGTGTGTTTCTTAGGCTCTGGTTTCAGGGTCAGGGTGTGTTTCTTTGGCTAGCCCTTTTACCCACTCATTCCTTTTTACAGTTGGCTTATATCTATTGATTGTACACACTATTTTTTTTGATCCATTCCTTAGTGGACATTTGAGTTGATTCCAGCTTTGACTTTTATGAATAATGCTACTATGAATATGCGTGACTAGTACTTTAAATTCTTTCATTCTTTTTAAGTTACTCCATAGTGTTCTCGGATAAAAATTTGTTGTATAGCTACTTCTCAGGTCTGTAAACATTTATATTTTATTCAATTTTTTCTTATTATAAGAAACAATGCATTAAATACCCCTGTATATTTATTTGAGAGAGACAGTACAGTGGTAAAGAGAACATTCTGTACTTGAGTCATTCGATTGCCACTTCCTGGTTCTGCTACTAAAGTGATTGGCTCAGGCTCTGCTTGTTTCCTCATCAGAGGACATGAAGAGAACTCGGCTTGCAGGGTTAAAGTGAACAAAGCAGTTACAAGGGACTTTATACATAATATATATTCAAATGTTATTATATACAGATATTTCTATGAGTTAGGTTTATAGAAATAGAATTTTGGGTCATGTTCATATTTATGATTTTGAAAGATAATAATCGCTATCCAATAAAGTTATAACAGTAGGAAGACGAAAATGTCTATTTCTGTACAGTTTAGTCAATTCTGGAAATTGTTACGGTTTTAATATCTTAATTTTATCTGCCTCATAGATAAGAATGGCATTTTGTTGCTGTATGCCTCTGTATGTATGTGTGTGTGTGTGTGTTGCATGTGGGTATTGTTGTGGGACTGTGCATGTATGTGCAAGTGCCCACAAATGTATGTACACGTGTGTGGAGACCAGAGGTTGATGCTGAAATCTTGTTCAGTTTTTTTTTAACCTTAATTTTATTGACCCTAGAGTTCACCAATTGGCTAGGCTGACCAGCCAATGAGTTCCAAGAGTCTATCTACCTGTCTCTGCCCTCCCCTTTCCCTACCTAAGTGCTGGTGTTGCATACATACTGCTGCTGCAGGCTTTTCTGTAAGTTCTGGGGTTTTGAACTTCAATACTTCTGCATGTACAGCAGACACTTTTTCAATGGAACTGTACCTCCAGCCCCTTGCTGCTATGCTTTCTATTTCTCTAGCTATTCCTGAGGTTGTTTCTTTTTATATGTTTTTTGAGAATATATATTTATCCTACTGTGAAAATCCTATAACTGAGGCAAACTTTTCTCTTGATTCCTTGAATGTCTTTATACATAATAACTAACATTTTAAAATCTTTTCTCTCTGCTCTCTTCTTAGCACTCATGTCAGATGGCTCACAACTGTCTGTAACTCTAGTTTCAGGGAATCTAAGACCCTTTTCTGGCCTCCTCAGATACCCACACATACAGTATACTCTCACACACACAGACACACTCACACACACACACTACAGTAAAATGAATCTAAACAAATTTAAGTACAAAAGTATACTGTATTCTTCCAAATATTTCTATAACTCTGTTTTTACATTTGACCTTAATAGTCTAGTTGGAATTTGTTTTGTGTAAGATTAGAGTTTAACTAATTTTTTCTATAGAAATATTATTGATCCAATCAATTTCTCCTTAATTATTTGAATGTCATGTACAATATACATTAATTTTGTGCATATGTTTGATATTTTAAGGGTTTATTTATTGTGTTCTAGATACTATGAGTATTTCTAAAACTGTAATTCTATTCATGTACTAGGGTTCTCTCTCTCTCTTTTTGATTTTTTTAAAGACAGGGTTTCTCTGTGTAGCTCCTGCTGTCCTGGAACTCTCTATGTAGACCAGGCTGGCCTCAAACTCACAGAGATCTGCCTGCCTCTGCCTCCCAAATGCTGAGATTAAATGTGTGCACCACCACCACCCAGCTAAATTTTCTGTTTTGGCATAGCTTATATCTTAAGCAGATATAAGGAAATTAAGCATTGATATCATAATTTGATACATATAAATATTTAAAGACCAATTAAATGTAACATCTATATTCTTCTCAGACCATATTTTAGCTATCTTATTCTATCATAACATTAGGCTATTATAATAATAAAATTTGCAACATCAGGGTTATTGTTCAGACCCATAGTTAGACTTACGTCTGAATATGTGGGTATGTGGCATTTTGACTGAAAAACAATTGCTTGATTAAAATGCCTTTTGTTTGTTTGTTTGTTTACAAAATACTTTGCAACCACCTCTAATTTAAACTTGTATAAAATTTAGCAACAACCAGATATGAAGAAAATCTCTGTGAAAGTTTAAGATGGAACCTAAGCATAGGAAGTTCATAGACCTCTTCCCCGTTTTTAGAGTAAGCAGGAGAAAGGGCTGGGGGATGCAAATGTGTGTAACTGTGGACAGGAAGTCCTCCCTGACCCCCTCATACCCCCACACCACCCTTGTTTTCCATGTATTTACAGGGTCTTAATGAGGTACAAACTCTCTCCTCAAAATCACTCAGGTTCTCAGGCAGATGGAGTGACCGCCATCTTGGAAATGGCTAGTTGCCTCAGCAAAGGAAAGGAAAGAGATTTCTAGAGGGTCTCTCAACTGGCCATTGAAGATTAACTTGGAAACACAGGCAACTTCTGCTTACAACTCATTGATCAGAAGTGGTCACGCAATGGCATCCCTTCAGAGAAGGCTTAGGAAGTATATATAATCCTAGCCTGAGTCCGGAAGGGGAGGAATAGGTCATGATATTTGAGGAGCTGTCATAAGAATCTAAGTCAGACAGACAGATGTGAACAAGGAAAAAGCAATAGAGACATACAGAAGGTGTTTACATGCCTGCAGCTGTTGGGTAAAAAGGCTGTGATCCAGAGATATAGGATTAATTGTATATTGTGTCAGAAAGGTGTGGCTTCAGAAAAGCATTTTACACAGACTAGCTGGACCAGGATTTCAATGAGAGCCTCAGTCACTGATTCAGATACATACAGTTCTTAGCAAATTTGGAGTCCACATAGGAATTACCAGGGGTGCTCATCAGCCATTGATTTATTCCTGATGTGAGGAGTTTATATAGACCACCCAAATATTAAGTCACCAAGCCAGAGGGTATTCTGAATGCATTTGGGGAATGGTAGAGTTATCTGTTCTTGAATAAGTGCTTGCCCAACCCCCGTCTTGCGAAAGCGCTCTTTGTATGTGCGTGTGTGCTTCTGTAAGTGGAAAATCAATACCTTCTTGGATAGATGGAAATTGAGCTGTGTCAAGGCATACATGCATTGTCTGATAACATCTTCCTGCCAGGAATCTAATATATTGATCAAATTTTCCTTGCAGAGTATCCCCGTGCAATACACAAGAACAAGACAAGCGGATGGTAGAAATATTAGCTGTGCATTTTTTAAAAGTGTCTCCTTTACAAAAGAAAATTAGTGATAATAAGCTTGAGACTTTCAGGCAGGGCATTGCCCCTCCTGATGAGTGTCCTGATCATCTTGTAATTTCTGGCCGAGGTCACCAGCTCGCTCCTGTCTGCTTCAGTGTTACACCTGCTTCTTACCGAGGGGAGAAATGATTTTCGCAGTTGGAATACTCCTGTCAAACACAAGCGTCTACCTCCTGCCCTGCTTTGCCTCCCCCGCCCCCCTTAGAGCTCAAGCCTTCCCCCCTTCCCCCCCCCCACACACCCGCAGCTAGCAACAGTCAATGTGTGGGAGGCTATCTGGCTGCAGCTCCACATGGCTGCTGAGGTTGTAGCTTGATATGGTTCGTAGGGTGATTCTGATCGTGGTTAACGCTTTTGTTATTACTGTTGTTATATTCATTGTTAAAGGACCAGGATGACAAGGGAGAGCAGGGGGAGACTCTGTGGCTCTTTCAGATGTGCGGTTGCTAGTTCAGAATGATGACACACAAGCACAAGGGGCACTACCCTGGCTGGGCTGACACTCTGGCTATCGCTCGTGAACCCGCCTTCTGCTGTTAAAGAGGAAGGGACATGAAGAAGCAGAGAGGGGGATGTGCCGGTATTTTAAAATGCCTTGTGATACAAAAGGCAAGTGAAACATCTGAGATATTGAATCCTAGATCCATGGAAAATTACTCACTTTTTTTTTTTGTCTCTAATGACTCTAGTAATCCAAAGGAAAATTATTCCAGCTAAATGACTCATCTGGAACACATTTTCCAACTGTATCTTGGGCAAGGAAGAATCTACTCAGAGATAACAATTTATTATTTAACATTTTGACAGGTCCAAGGAAGTACAAGTCAACTGTGACCAAATTTAAAAAAAAAAAAAACTGTTCTATTTTTAGCAATTTCTCAATATGCTCAACAGAACCCAGGTCAGGCATTGTTAAGGGCAAAACGGGTTTGGGGTTTGCTTTGTTTCTTTTTTTTTGTTTGTTTGATTGTTTGTTTTTGTTTTTCTTTATTCAAGATTTCAATTGAGATTTGGTAAGCAGAATCTTATTTTAAGATTGGAAAGCCAAGGAAGAGAGATATTTATGAAAAATATGACGAAAGAGCTAGTGGGGGGAGGGGATGGGGTGTAATGGGAAAACACACTCTGCCAGGGAATCAGAAATAGATGCACCTGTGTTTTTACTGATTTATCTCTATAGTTGCATAGATTGTTAGAAGGGATTATAAGCATTATATTATGCTTTTTTTCCCCCTACAATAAAGGAATTTAGTTCCGTAAAGGTGAAAAAATACTATCCCATTGGAATTTGTCATTTAAAAGCGCAAAACAAATTCATAGATTTTTCTATACTCTTTATTTTCGTGTGTTAAGACATTTATTGTTACTTTATGTGAAAACTCTGCACCCTTGTCAGATACAAGGACAGACATTAACATCCTTGTTTCATTGATGAGGTGATGGTCACACAGAAGAGTTATCATAAAATTGGATCATACATCGAATTTATTGCAACATGGGCCTTTTAAAGCTAAAATCCAGATTGGGGGCATACACCCACCTTCATTTTTCTTCTTGGCATCGAGTATGAGCCCATGGGAGTCCTTGACAAGTTTGGCCCTGATGCTTGAAATTTTTAATCTTCCTTTGGAGTGACAAATGAGAGTTTTATCCCTGTTAAAGTAAAAGTGGAATGAATATATATATATATATATATATATATTTATGCCCATAAGAAACAAATTGACCCAATTTTGCATTATGCCATTTTTAGTATCTTTGCTCGACTTAATCTATTGTTAATTTTAATACCAATGGAGTAATCCATATAAGGGTATCATAATAATTTAATATAACATTTATAAATTCAGTATGTGTTCAGTAGTAAAGACAGAACTGATTTTGCTTGCATTCTGCTTAAGTCGATTTTCTCATAAATGAAAGATTGGAAATATTTGGAAAAATAAGGCTGTCTTTTGACTTAAGCTTAAAATATGGTATCCATGCAAGATTCTTGTTAGATGCAGACAACCAGCCAATTTGGGGAGGTGGCTGGATATTGAATGCTCCTGAAGCTATTAAATATTTTATCAATAATCTTCAATAGGTTGATATATGCTTCTCATAATGGAATCAATACATGCTATAAATGGGCAGAATTAACAGAAAATTATGAAAAATATTGTGCATAAATGTTTCTATTTTTATTTGAAAGTCGGCGTCTGGTTAAACTGAGAAACCTTTTTGGAGAGTGTTGGAGCTGTAATAACATGCACTAACTGCTTTTGCTTGTTGAATTTTTCATTTGCAAAGATAATCCATGCTTTAAAACCTGGAAACCTTTGAAATATGCATCAGGCAAGAGGCTGGCATGGGGATTGCCTTGAGGTCAGGGCTTTCAGTTTCTTGGTTGCTGAATCTGAGGATTCTGCTAAAGGCTATGAAATATCCCTTCATTAAGTGGTTCTTGGCGGCAAATATAATTAAGAGCTAGCCAGAGATCAGAACGCTGTAAAAGGATAGATGTCTCCTGTGGTGTGAAAATCGGACCAAAGACGCAGATCCTACGACAGGAGTCCTGGACAACTGCTACTCCTTAGTTGGCAGGGATGTGATTTTTACAAAACAGAGTAGAATCAAGCAGCTGTGCAACACTGGCGGTTTCTGACAGATAACGCAGTCCTCTGAGGTCCTGGCAGGGGTAGAATGCAGGGACTTGACCCCACATGTTGACAGTTCCTCAGTTTTTACAAATCCTTTCCCAGGGCACACCCACAGCAGACTGGTTAGGTGAATGTCTGTGCAGGCGGTGGGGGACACCCACAGCAGACCAGTAAGGTGCCTGTCTGTTCAGGCGGTGGGGACACCCACAGCAGGTCAGTTAGGTGAATGTCTGTGCAGGCGGTGGGGGACACCCAAGACAGACCAGTTAGGTGCCTGTTTGTGCAGGCTGTGGGGATACCCACAGCAGGCCGGTTAGGTGAATGTTTGTGCAGGCAGTGGGGACACCCACGGCAGACCAGTTAGGTGCCTGTTTGTGCAGGCGGTGGGGGACACCCACGGTAGACCAGTTAGCAGCAACTTTCCCTGAAAGTCGTCCTCGTCTCTTTCCAATTTTCCCGTTCAGGGTCACTCAAAGGTGGCAAGTTTATGCTCCTTGAAGGCTGAGCCTGATGTTGCTGTGGCTGCCAAAGCGCGGCCTGAAAGAAACAATGATTTGAACCTGGCTTGCTGACTGTAGCCTCTAGACTCCCTGGCACCACTCAGTTTGAAGAACAACAACAAAAAAGTAGCAGGTAGCATTCAAGTCAAGGACTATAATGAATTTAGAGTGTCCAGATGTATCCTCTTAAAAGGATCAAGCCAGTACCCAGGAAGCCCTTTGAGGATAATAAATTATTTACTTTTTCCAAAGCAGGCAGGTAGGAGTAGGAAATCTTCAATTGTGCTCATAGAGATTAGATTTTGAGATAGCCAGGCCCTTTTTGAGTAGGACATAGCTGTTTGTGCTAAGCAGAGTACACCACAATTGATCTTTGTTTCCACCTGGGTCATTAGTGCTGGTTCTGATTATGCCCAAGATCCCCTGAGTACACCAATTATACTTTGCTGAAGTCTGCAATAACAAAGTTAGATCGTGTGGTTAAACAAAAATCCAAACCCGTCTTGGGCTGGGAAGGAGGCATTCTGAAATCCTAATATTTGCCTTTATAAGATGATATACTGTTGATAATCTCTTTTACCGTGCAACTCACTTTGCTTGCTATGCAAACGAATCCAACCCTTGATATTACTCAAACTGGACTCCCTGCCATTTCCTGTGCATAAAATCAAATAAATACTTATCAAGTCCATATTCTGTTCCAGATACTGCGTGATATGTCCTAGATACACAGAAGTGCTTCAAGGTAATTAATAATTATCTATCCTTTAATTTAATCAGAAAAATGCTTAATGGTTACCTACTAGACCTCAGGAAGCTTAGATGTAGATGTGACTACATCTTTGGTTTCACGGAACTTATGAAATTGCTAAGAGAAAATAAATGTTAAGTAATAATAAGGGGAGGGAAGGAAGACAGAAGATACAGGAAGGCTGACCTCAAAGAAGATATGTTTTCCCTGAGGCATGAAGTTATGGGAAGCAGGCAAATGAAGAGAGTGGAGATGATCCTGTGGCGTGGGGAAGAGTCTGAGGGACAGGGACAAAGTCACAAAGTGACAGGGATGTAGACTGTACAGACCAGACGGAGCTTGTCTTGATTCAAACCCTGACTTGTCATTTTTCTCATACCTGAGGCAAGTCTCTTAATTCTATGCCTCTGTTGTTTTTGTTTTGCTTTGCTTTGCTTTGAGAGAGTTTCAGACTGCCCAGGCTGGCCTTGCTATACAGCAAAGGGTGAACTTGCTACGTGGCCGCAGATGACCTTGAAGTCCTGCACCTCAGGGGCCCACCTGGAATGCTAAGATTACAGGTGTGCACGACCTCGCCTAGCTATTCTCTTATCTATAAAGCAGCAGGGCTAAGCCAGCCATTGTTCTGGTAAATGAATTGCTGTGTGCCCAGGACATAGTAAACATAAAAATGTTGGTTCTCTAAACAAGACAGTGAAAGTATATTGAGTTACCCAAAGCCTAGAGTGGTGTACAGGAGCTACGGAATTAGAGAGTTTAGGGAAGCTGTTAGAGCTTGGCTTAGGAGAACCCTGGGTAGTCCAGAAGGTAGTCATGTAAACATGTGAAGGATTTTACTGATCTGTAAAACAACGGGAAGTCGTTGACAAGGTTTAAATGGCCAGTGACACAATCTGATTTGTACTAGGCCAAGGGGGACAGACCAGTGGGTAGATAGCACATGCCTAAAACAGAGAACTAATTACATTGGCCTAGGGATTGAAACTGTGAATGAAGAAGACGGAAGAGTAAAGGCAGCCAGCATCTCTCTTCTGTCCAAATAATGAAGGGAAACAAGGCAACTGTGGGCAGATGTGGGCTGATAGACTGGAGGGACCTTCTTTTCTTTTTCTTTCTTGTGTCTCTCAGAGGTACGCATGCTCCCAGTCCACCTGCTGGGGTGAGCGGAGCAATGTTGGCAGTAGAGGTCTGAGAGGCCATGAGTGAAGACCAAGCTATAGATAATAGGCAGGAAGATCTCCTAGGGAAACTGAGGCAGAATGGAAGACTGGCGAAGCTGCTGGTGACACTGTGTTGTCTCCTGTATGAGGTCTGCGCAACAGCTCTCAGAACTGCTGGGTGGAGATGAGACAGAAGCATCTGTGTGTCCATGTCTGATAACAAGATCACTAACACTGCAGTATTGTGACATTATTAAAAGTTTACTGGAGAGATGGGTCAGTGGTTAAGAGCCCTGACTGCTCTTCTAGAGGACCCGGGTTCAGTTCCCAACACCCACATGCTAGCTCACAACTGTCTGTAACTCCAATAACCTTCACACAGATGTACGAACAGGAAAATACCAATGCAAATAAGATAAAAAGTAAATAAATTATTTGTTAAAAAGGTTTACTCCTCAGTGGCGTTTTAAGACCCTTGCAGACACTACCTCGCAGTCAGCTCTTTCATGGGTTTCAGTGTGAGACCAGGCAGGTAAGGAGTTCCATATGAGGTAACCAAAAACTCCAGCTGCACCTTGGCAGTTGCGTCTCTTGGTGGCTGGAATGTCCCCTTGTGGTTAAACAATTTCGAAACTACAGTTAGGTTCTTCCTATTAGATCGGAAACTAAGGCACCAGGGCACTTTCTCAATTGGTACAAATGTATTCTACTTGTTGTTTGGTTGGTTAGTTTTGGTTTTGTGAGAAAGGGTTTCTCTGTGAAGCCCTTGCTATATTGGAATTCACTTTGTAGACCAGGTTGGCCTCCAGCTCGGAGATCTGCCTGCCTCTGCTTCCTGAGCACTGAGAATAAAGGTGTGCTCCACCTTTAATGTGTGCTTGGCGTACATGCATACTAAAAAGGATCTGCATCCTCGAAAGATTCTGGCTTCATTATAATATCATTTGCATTGTTATTTTGATGCAACCCACTCCCACCTCTTTTGGGTTTTTCAAGGGGATTATGGGAAGAATTACCCTAAATGAGAGAACTGGTCCTCCATAATTTAAGAGGGGGAAAAAGCTGCCCCAGGGATCCATATGAATTATACTATTCACCTCATAACTATTAAAAGGATTTAACAATCTACTACACGGAGGAGACATAGTGGCACATGACTTTAATCTCAGTGCTCAGGAGACAGAGGCAGGTGGATCTCTGAGTTTGAGGTCAGCCTGGTCTACATAGCAAGTTCTAGGCCAGTCAGAGTGATGTAGTAAGACCCTGTTTCCAAAACAACAATAGCAATAACACCAGAACTCTACAATTCAGAGTCTAAAGCTCTGCTGTGTTCCCTCAGTGCCCCACCTCTTTGGGGTAGTCCACTCCAATTTTTCTCTGGAGTGCATGCTTTAGAAAAATTGATGTAATTTTTAATTATGTGTATGTGTGCAGGTATATGCACATAAGCCCCAATGCTCACAGATGTCATAGTCATCAGGGTTCCCTGGAGCTGGAGTTATAGGTGGTTGTGAACTTTCAGATGTAGGTCCTGGGAATCAAACTTGGGTCCTCTGCAGGCAGTGCATGCTTTCTTCCTCACTCTTAACTGATGAGTCACCTCTCATCTTTAACTGCTTTACCTTGTTTTGGTTTGCTTGATAAGCAATGTGCCCTGACTTAAGTGGCTTAACACAATAGAAAGTTATTGTCTCTCAGTTCTGGATACTAAATGTATCCAGCAGTGCTCTTTCTGAAGAGGCAGAGGAGACTCTTCTTCGCTTATGGTGGTGGCTGATGATCTTCCGTGTCTCTCCGCTTGTAGTTAAGTTACTCTGTTCTCTGCTTCTGTTGACACGGCCATGCCTCCTCTGGGAGTCTGTTGTCAAATAGCATTTCCTTGTTCTCTTTTTCTGTGTGAGAATGTGTGTGCATGTGTGTGCATGCACATGTGTGTGTGTAACATTTTCTTGTTCTTTTTTTCTGTGTGAGAATGTGTGTGTGCATATGTATGTGTGTGTGTGTGCATGTGGGGGGGGTTGCGTTTGATGTCAGGTGTCTTGCTTAATTGTCACCTTATTTTTTTGAGACAGAGTCTCTCACCGAACCTGAAGCTTGCTGGTTAGTCTGGGTTGCCTAGGTAGCTGCCCCAAGGATCTTCATGTCCAAGTCTTCCCAGTGTTGGGATGACCTGACTATTTTTCATGGATGTTGGAGGTTGAACTCAGATTTTAACATTTACACAACTAGTCTTTATTGTCTTTCTAGTTTCTTCCCCTGTTCTTTTAAGGACACCAGTAACGTTAGATTAGGGTCCACCCTCAAGCCTTGTCAGAACTTGATTACATCTACATTGCCCCTATTTCCAAAGTCACATTTGGAAGTTCTAGAGCTTATGTTTCCAATACATTTTTCTAGAGCATGTGGTGTATTGCAAAACCAATTTCTTCCAATCATCTCTGAAAGCACAGGAGTGTTCTTTCACGGTTGCAAACTGGACTCCACGTCAATGTGCTTTTCTCTCTCCTGCTTTGGCTTGTTACAGTTGTGTCTTCCACAATGGCACCAAGGCCAATACACTACAGACCTATGAAGAAGCCTCAAATGGACGATGTTCTCCCAAAGTGTTGGTATCTTCTTGATGTAACTGCAATCTCTTGTGCTGTCTTGCACCATCTCTGGTTTGGCTATAGACGGTCTACTTGGTTCGTTCTGAACCTCCACATTTCCCACATTGTTACCTTGCTACTCCCACAGTTGGACAGCCCCACTCCCTTTGTAGATGGTGAAACAGTGTTCTACCTCATGTTGAACTTCTATCCACACCTCTGGAGGCCCCACTCCCTAAGCTCAGCAGGTCTAGACACCAATCAGAATGATGATGCTGTTCAAGGCTCTCTCAGTCCTCCTGCTTATACATACCTTGAACCAGAGTCCTTGAAACAACTCTGTGAGTCTTGTCTTCACCACCCACCTTCCAATCTGATGATAGTTTTTGGCATCAGTTGGCACAGATAAAACTTCTGCTATTCTTAAACATGCTCAGAAGTCAACAGTAATTTTTATCTTCTAACAGTGTCACATAAGAGTCTAAATAACTCTTGGGGTCATTTAAAGAAGTGTGAGTCTGGTCTTTTTCAAAGATTTCTATTTTTTTAAGATAGATCTCATTGTGTACCCCTGGCTGTCCCTGGAACTCTTTATAGACTAGGGTGGCCTCAAACTCATAGAGATCTACCTGTCTATGCCTCCCGAGTGCTGGGGTTAAAGGTGGGCACTACTACAGCCAACTGAGTTCTAGTCTTTCAAACAAAGGATGACCTCTCTACTTACTGAGCGGCATAGGAAATATGGTGTGGAAAAAGAATGAAGAACTTCTGTCTAATCAGCCTTTTATGGGTGTCACCCAAAGTTAGAGATTGATTTTTTGACCCTATTAACTCAGAACAGCACACAGAGACCAACAGATGTTGTCACTTGATGTCATGTTGTTTTCAACATTTTCTGTGGGGGTCATGTTTTCAACATCTTGCCGTTTCCAGTCAGTAATCTGAGGTCTAATTACCACATCTTACACATACACACATTGTTCTAGATCAGGGGAGTGAATGGGTCAGGAAAGAGAAGCAGGAAACACAAGGTAGGATTGAGGTATTTGATGCTATGCATTCAGCTGAGCCTGTGAGAAGTAATTATACCAGAAATCCAAAGTACAGTAAGACTGGTTCCATTGTTTCTTTCCAAAGGTCAGTTAATTCTAAACAGAATGTTATTAACTTGGTTATTGGTTGGGTGAGAGTTTGATTAGTAAAAGCAAGCTACAGGCAACATTTCTCAGAAAAATCATTCCCAATAGGAATCCTTGAATGAACAGCAATTAGCTTCTTAAGCTACAACTATGGCTTCCTCTGATACATGTTTGAACTAATTTCACTAAAAACATAACTGCAGCATAAGGTTTTGTTGTGGGATAATCTTTTTGTACACTGTGAAGATGTGTCTCTGCCAAGGCGCCTTCTGATTGGTTTAATAAAGAGCTGAACAGTCAATAGCCAGGAGAGGCTAGGCGGGATTTCCTGAAGAAATGGAAACTCTGGGAAGAAGAGAGGTGGGATTTGCCAACTAGAAAGAGAAGAACCGGGACTTTCAGTATTGAGCAGAGGTAACGAGTCATGTGGCAGAAAATAGATTAATATAAATGGGTTAATTTAAGTTATAAGAGCTAGTCGTGAACAAGCCTAAGCTAAGGCCAAGGTTTCATAATTAATAAGAAGTCTCTGTGTTATTTGGAAACTGGTGGTCCAAAGGAAATTCACTACAAGGCTTCTCATCAATAACTGTTAGGTTGTGCTATTTATTGGGTCTGCTGCTGAAGAGATGAAAAGAATTTCTCCCCTTTAGAAAAGCTTTTCCCATACACCTCACATTTCATTTCAACACTTCTTCTGCCAAGTCTGCTAAATCCACTTTCTGAGATGTTTGTTATCAGTCCACAGCCCTTTCGGCCAATCATAATCCCTCACTATAGGACAACACAACCATACCCTTCAATATTTAGCAGGAGTATGTTTACTCTTTTTATGACTATCCCTGTTATTAAAGTAATTATACAGGTTTGTGCCTAGTTCCCACTAGGACACTTTTCACTTTCACCACAATAAGAAAAGGTTTGATTATAATTATACCTGCGTCCTATCTACCTCTAAGATGTGATGCCATTCCTCCCACCCAGATATCAGTCTACAGTTAGTTATTCAATATGCACAAGCATTTATTGAGTGTTTCATGTGTACACTGTTTTAGCAGAAAACGCAGGGAAATTAGCTTTCAGGAAACTTTTTTTTTTAACTTTTTATACCTTGATTAATTAAATCCCCCATTCAAGAAACACTGAGGCTAAGTTTGGTGGTGCATACCTTTAGTCCCAGCACTCAGGAGGCAGAGGCAGACAGATTACTCTGAGTTCAAGGCCAACCTAGCTTACTAGTGAGTTCCAGGACATTCAGGGCGAGAGAGAGAGAGAGAGAGAGAGAGAGAGAGAGAGAGAGAGAGAGAGAGAGAGAATCTATTATGCGTTGGCACTGTGCCATACACCACTAAGGGGACAGACCAGAAACCAAAATTCACATCTGCTCTGAAGTCACCATCTGATGGGGAACCCAGATAGTAACAATCTTGCAAGCAAATATAGATTCACAAACTTTAGTGTGAACTCTGGAAAAAATAGATAGGATACTGCATACAGATGGGAGAATCTAAATTAATTGGGAATGGGTAGTCTTTAACGCTTAATCTTAAATTTGAAGGAAGGCTGGAAAGAAAACAATAACAGGGATTTTTTTTCCCTCTCTGACTCAGGGTCTCATGTGATACAGGCCAGCCTTGACTTAATAAGTCGAAGGTGCTTTGTAATTTCTGATTTTCTTGTCTCTACCCCCATTTGCTGGGAATACAGGCATGCAACAAGTCCAATTTATATGGTGTTGGGAATTGAACCCAGTGCTTCCCGCATGGTAAGCAAGCACTCTATCAACTGAACTACACTCCCAGTCACGAGAATGGCATGTTATGCAGGAGGATAGCACATGGAAAGGTCCTGAGGATGTAAAAAGTCTGATGGCTTAAAGGAGATGAAAACAAGACCACTGATCCTTCAGAACCATGAATTAGGAAAAAACTGAGAAAATATGAAAGGGGGTTTCTGAATGGGGATGGCAAGGATTCTGGAGTCTATCATATGTGCCATGCGAAGTGTCAAGAATTTTAAACAGAAGAAAGATATAATGAAATTTATGTTTTCAAATATCATTGTGCATACTGAGTAGACAAAGGAGTAGGGATGGAGGAGGATCAGCCAGGAAACTTGGATGAAATGAGAGAAGGTGGTGGCTATAGCAGTTACTGTTCTAAAGTTGTGAAGAGACACCATGACCAAGGCAACTCTTAGACAAGAAAGCATTTCACTGGGGGTTTGCTTACAATTTTTAGGGGGTTAGTCCTTTATCATGGCAAGAAGCAAATAAGCATGGTACTGCAGCAGTGGCTGAGAACTTCAGATCTTGGTCCTCAGGCAGGAGAGAGAGAGAGAGAGAGAGAGAGAGAGAGAGAGAGAGAGAGAGAGAGAGAAGATTGGGCTTTTGAAACCTCAAAACCACCCCCAGTGAAACATAAACTCCAAAGAGGCTGCTCCTGTTCCAACAAGACCATACTTCTTAATCCTTCCCAAACAGTTCCACTGAGAGGGGACCAAGTATTCAAGTATATGAGCCCATGGGAATCATTCTCGTTCAAACCACCCCACCGCGGTGGCCAATATTCTGAAGGTAGAGACACGTGCTGAGATGTATTAGGGGTAGAGTAAGCAGATTTCTTTCCAGAGAAGTTTGAAAAGAATGTCTTAACAGTATAGATGACTGAATTATTTGGGTGTGAATCCAAACAACCTGGAAATTAATTACTTGCTAAACACCGGCATCACCACAGAGGATCTGCTCTAATACTTCCCAAGAAAATACTACTGAGCAAGACCAAGTGCCTGATTTCTCTCCAAATTTGCCTTTCCCGAGCTGTATGGTCTACGTCAGGACTTCAGGAAGTAAACAAATGTTTTTTGTTCATTTGTTTTTGGTTTTTAAAGACTGTCACCAGAGTTGACCTTTTCAAGGTGTTCAGACAACAGAAGGAAATCGTGTTTTTGCTAATAAAGTAGATGTTTCCTTGCTTATTCCTAGTGGTCTTCCTTGACTCTCACTAGTAAGAGTCTATAGAAGTTATCCCCAAAGTGCACCTGCCCAGGAAACTTCCAGATCTTCACTCCTTTTACACTGCCAAGTTCACGGACACACTACCCTTATTCTATAGGCACAGGCTTCTCTCTGTCACCCCAGACATAGCTGATTTTTTTTCAAGACATTTTCTTGCCAACTTCTACCTAGATCTGGGCTCTCACAATACAACTAAAAACTGTGTGTTGTGAGGAATTGTAAAGTGTTTGCCAGACATGCTGGGCTTCCCTGACTGGTTTTTCCTAATGCTAATCAGTCAAGCAGAAAGGACCGCCTTGGCCCTGCAGTTCAGATGAGACTAACTATGTTTCGGCTTCAAGTGGAGACTTAGGGTGGCTTGTGGAGGTGTCTATGAAGGAAGGGTTTTCCCTAGAGACCTGCACCCTGGTTGGACTCTGCTTCTGATCCAAATATCACACATTTCCTATCTCCAAAAGACAAAGCTAATTTGCCCAATTGTTGATATCATTTTTTTCTGGATAGTGAGATAAAAATTTATTGTGGAATAAGGTGTGTGTGTGTGTGTGTGTGTGTGTGTGTGTGTTGTTTTATACTTTCTAGGTATTCTAGGTTCCCGAAGATTAAGATATTAACTTGGTCACTAAGAAACAGCCTAAAAATTTAAGTCAAGGTTCTATGAGACCAGGGTTTTTAATTAATTGAGTTGCTAATTAATTGTGTGTGTGTGTGTGTGTGTGTGTGTGTGTGTGTGTGTGTGTGTGTGGATACAATCCAGGGCCTTTGTTTTGATCTTAAATTTCTTTTTTTATATTTATTCACTTGTTTAGTGTGTATGTGTGTATTTGTACACATGCTCCAGCATGGTTCTCCTGCAGATGGAGGACAATTTCTGGGAGTAGTTCCCTCCTATCTTCTGTGCTCCAAGGATCGAACTCAGGTCATCAGGCTTGGTGGCAAACATCTTTACCCAATTAAGTAACTTGTCAGCCTGAGACCTTTTTTTAATTTTAATACTGGAAGTTTTTTTTTTCTTTTGATTGAATGTACCGGCAACTAAGCAGCACCACCCATGAACTTAGTGAGTTTATCCCAAGACCTCCCAACCTCAGGACTTCTTGCTTTCTAGAGCATCCCCCTCCCTCCGCCCCTGGCCAGGTCTCTTGCTCTAACTTGAATTTCCAGCTATTCTAAGAGCTGGGGGAGGAGCCAGATTGTGAAAAGAATGGATCTTCATAGATTCATAAATTGTCATTCTGATCACTCCTGGAAGGAAAAAAAAAGAAGGAAGAAAGAAAGAAACCTTGTGTATAAAGAGCCTACTTGTATTGCTATGTAGCATCTACTGTGTTAAGTGCTGTTAAGAGTGACTAAGATAGGCACGGTATCTGTCCCTAAGGAGCCAACTGCAATTTGAGAAAGGTTATTTCTCTACCTTTAAAGCATTAGCAGAAAATAGTCAGTCTTTTCCTTTGATCAAGACATCTGTGAGAGGAATGAAAGACAAAGCTGTGTCAAAGTGAGCTACATCATGGCCTGCAGCAATCTTTATTGCCTGAATACTAAGCAAAAGGCTCTTGTAAGTAACCCAAAACAAATAACCAAAGTCACTGTTTCCTAATCATTTTGATACAAAACCAAAATAGCCCAACTTGTGCCTTTTCATTCATGCAGGATTGTCTTATTTGCTTTACTTTTTTGGTCAGGGCTTAGGTGTAGATGATAGAAAACCACCCTAATTTAAAGGAGGTGGGCTAACTTAAGGGCACTGAGTGTTTACAACTGCTTTGGAAGGACTGGAGGAGTGGGGTTGCTGGCTAAGAGGAACTCCTGGGGACTTGCAGTTTGGTATCAATACCTTTAACCTAAGGGTTAACATAAATTTACCAATTACAACAAAATAATAAGAAATATTATAAGGCTAGGGATGTAGCTCAGTGCTGGAGTGCTTGCCTACAATGTGAAAGGCTCTGGGTTTGATCCTAGCAAAACACACACACGTGCACACACACACACACACACGCACGCACGCATGCACGCATGTACACACACGCACACACACTCACATACAAAAAAGCTAGGGAAAATGAAGAGAGCAAACACACACACAGACACACATGCACACACACACACATATAAGGAAACTTAGAGAAAATGAAGAAAGTGAACACAAACACAGACACACACACACACAAGGAAAGCTAGGGAAAATGAAGAGAGCAAACACACACAGAGACACACGCACATGCATGTGCACACACGCACACATACAAGGAAAGCTAGGGAAAATGAAGAGAGCGAACACAGACACACACACACACACCAGGAAAGCTGGGGAAAACGAAGAGAGCAAATACACACACAGACACACACTCACACACACATCAGGAAAGCTAGGGAAAATAAAGAGAACAAATGAAGAAAATTCATTATGTTGTGGATAACAAAGCAAGGAAGAACACTCCAGTACCTCCTACAGAAGAGCCCACTTCAGTGTGAGCCCAAGTCCAGGCTTGGTATCTCTAACTTTCTTTCACTCCTATCTTTTTGTTCCTCCTCCAGAATTTGGGCTGATCATGTTCATTACTTGATAATTGAAACCGTCATCCCAAGGGGTTTCAGTTTTGGTGATCTGATGTTGAGAACTAAAACACCTCCAATTAGCTTTCACCACTAGATGAAGCATTATAAGGGGCGCTCTGCAGAGTCCCCTTGGTTTTTGGTGTACTCCAACCTACTCCCCTCATCCACTTTGACGTCTATCTCACCTTGAAAGATGGATTTGCGGTTAAGAGCACTGGTTGCTCTTCCAGAGGACCTAGGTTCAATTCCCAGCACCCACAAGGCAGTTCACAATGTCTGTAATCCCAGTTCCAGGGAATCTGACACCCTTACACAGACATTTGCTAAATACCAATGTGTAGTTGGTCTTGTTTTGGTTCACCAGCTCCCAAATAATGACATGGAAACTTCTTACTAAGTATGAAAGCTTGGCCTTAGTTTAGGCTTATTCCTATCTAGCTCTTAAAACTTAAATCCACCCATTTATATTAATCTATGTTCTTCCACATGGCTTGTTAGCTCTCCTAAGTACAGTATATCCATCCCCATCCCTCATGTCTCACTGGTGAATTACCATGCCTCAGATTCCTCCCAGAATTCCTATTCTCTCCCCACTAGCCATTGACCATTCATTCAGCTCTTTATTAAACCAATCAGACAGTGCAATATCTTGCAACACCAATGCACAGGAATAAAAATAAATTAAAAAAAATTTTTTTGAATGTCAGAATCAATCACTTCAACAGCATGGGAACACTCTTTTACTTGTTAACTTAGGGTCATGAAGAGCCATATTGGGCTCATAGTCCCAGCATTGTGGCACATGAAGCAGGAATGTTGCCATGAGTTTGAGGTCAGCCTGGGCTACTGTGTGAGACCCTGTTTCAAACAAAGATTTTGTAAGGGATAAAGAGACAGTACTTAGTACAATGTTTCCCTTGTAAACGTAATGATCTGGATTTGATCCCTAGAACTTAAGTAAAAAGTTGGGCCTGATAGCACATGCCCGTAGTCTGCCTGGAGAAGGCAGAGACAGAAGGATTCCTAAAATGAATGGCCAGACAATCTAGCCTACACAGTGAGCTGCAGGCCAGTGAGAGACTGTCTCAACCAAAGCGGTAGAAGCTATTCCTGAGGATGATACCTGAAGCTGATCTCTGGTGCACATGCACACACACACATACACACGTGCGCACACACACACACACCACTCACCAGTGTTGACAGACACACACACATGCACACACACATTACTCACCACTGTTGACACACACAGACACACACACCATTCACTACAGTTGACACACACAGACACACACTACTCACCACTGTTCACACACACAGACATACACATGCACACACACACACACACACACACCACTCACCACTGGTGACAGACACAGACACACACACATATGCACACACCACTGTTGAATCTCCAGATAACAGTATCTTTTCTCAAGTAATTAAATCTTTAAATGTCAAAAGGCCACAAGAAACAACTACAAAGTTGTTAATAGGTACTCATCCACCACGTCTCACTTAAGTTTTCTGACTCCTACTGTCTAAATGGAAGAAGCCGCATCATTTGATATATATAATGTTCATTGGTGTTTTGCCTGCATGTATGTCTGTGTGAGGGTGTCAGATCCCCTGGAACTGGAGTTACAGTCCCTTGTGAGCTGCCATGTGGGTGCTGGGAAATCAACCCTGGTCCTCTGGGAGAGCAACCGATGCTCCTAACTGCTGAGCCATCTCTCCACCCCCAAGAAGCAGCTTCTTACACTGACTGCTGGTGAAAGCATCTCTCGTCTGGAAGTATAGTTCCCCACTGTCACTGAGTCATTCACAGGCCACTCCTTCACTCTGTGTTTGCAAGTACTTTAGGAGATAAGATACGTTGTGAGACCAATGAAGCCATCTTTTCTTTCCCTCTCTTGCTTGGCAGGAGCAATAGTAAATGGTGGTTACTGGTGTTCACAGCCATATTACTGGCAGAGACAAAATTGGTCAAAATCCCACATCCAGAACAAGGGTCTGTATCAGTGAGAAGATAATGCCTGTCTCTTCTGCCCCTCGATAAGAAGAGAGCGATGCAATTAGCCTGCTCCCTCGTTTCTGACTGGCCTAATCCCATTCAATATAACAGTGTGTTAGGTACTCAGCACTGGTCCCTGTTGACTGTCAGATCCTTGCTGATGGAGGGAATCCTCCATCCTTGCTACAATGGCCACTTTATTCATGAGCTCCTTGGTCAAACCCTAGAGGGGCTGATGAAAGGGGCTGACTCACATCTGTAGACAATCTGTGTGTGGTTGTGACTCTTCAGCAGGAGTCATGGGCACATTTCTTAATCCCCATGACTTGCTCAGGGTTCTTGGCTACAAGTAGGAAAACCTGACGCTGGTTACCTTAAACAGAAATAGATTTTACTGGATGGCTTTGGGTAGCTCACAGTATCAATGTGGAAGCAGGAAAACAAATCTAAGAAAAAGGCAGAGGCCAAGAAAAGCTCACAGCCAAGGACAGAGCAGAGGTTGCGGGAGCTTGGTACCCTATCTTTAGCATTCACCTTTGGGCACTCATTTTCACTGCTGACCCTGAAGTCTGCTTCACTCTCTGAGGCTAGGTTCTTGTTATTACCGTGTGTTTGGCTACTGCCCCATGAAGCAAGATCCCTGACAGGAGATGCATTTGGTCAAATCTGGACCCTATGCTCCTTGTCGAGAGCTGGGGTAGGGATTTAAGCTTATTTTTTTTATTGTTGTTGTTTGGTTGGTTTTGGTTTTTCGAGACAGGGTTTTTCTGTGTCACTTTGTTGTCTGCCCTGGAACTAGCTCTTGTAGCCCAAGCTGGCCTCCAACTCACAGAGATTCTCCTGCCTCTGTCTCCCGAGTGCTGGGATTAAAGGCGTGCACCACCACTGCCCAGCTGAAATTTAAGCTTATTTTAAGCCTAGAAAGAGCCATGGTCTTGCCTGGTGTCAGACTTAACATGGGGAACTCACTGTCTAGGAGGATAGCTCCAATGTAGACAGCCAAAACCTGGTGTCTGTCATGTCACCTAAGCCTCAGTTTCCTCCTCTGTGCAATGGAGACCCTAATATTCTTTTAAGATCCTTGCCCTTTGTTGTAGATCTTTATCCCAATATTAACTTTATCCTTCATTGCTATGATTAAAGGACAATTAACAAAATAAAATAAATCTCAGTTGCTATCGTATCTGTTATTATCTCTTTGTCTTGAAGAAAGTTTCACAATTCCTGATCTCAGATCAATTGACCCTTTCACTCGACTTCTGCTCTGGACTGCTCAGGGGATTTTGTTACAAACAGATAGCCCCCCCCCCCCCTTCAGGAGTCTTCAAGGGACTCCCACAATACCTGCTCAACTCAGCTCTCATTGGCCCCCGAGCAAAAGGATTCACTTGTGTCCTTCAGAGAGTTTAGGGGAGTTCTTTTAGCTTCCTTCCAGAGCAGCAGGTAACTACATTTGCCCTGATTATCAGCATTGTTATCTCTGCTCCCAAGACTGAACTGAAGTCAGGTCCCTTTTCCTCTTAAGAGTCAAGGCTTCAACCCTTTCTTGAGCTTCTGTCGCTGGATACTCTCTCTCTCTCTCTCTCTCTCTCTCTCTCTCTCTCTCTCTCTCTCTCTCTCTCTCTCTCTCCTTCCTCCCTCCCCACCCACTGGTTTCTGCCCTGGAGCTTGCACAATCAAATGCCACAGTGGCACATTTCCACACTCACTGGTTGTCACTGACTCTTCAGTTATTAAAATAGAACTCACGTTTTTTTATATCTAATTACAAAAAATACAAAAAATGTGCAAAGAATAATAATCCCTTGAAATCTCTAACTCAAAGAAAGTCTGTCTGTCTAGTCAAACACACAGATATTTATGGTTGGTTTTATGTTGAGAAAATTTATGTTTCCTCTCTTTCCTGCATAATCGCTTCCCCCCTCTCTGCACTGAATCATTCCCATCATAATATATATGCTGCCATTGCTCCTATCTTGAGAAATTCTCTATTACATTCTAGCCCGACTATCACCTTATGACTCTGCTCCCTTTTAAGGAAGCGCTTTTTAAAGCAGTGATGAGCTACCATTGTATTGACTCTCTCTCTCTCTCTCTCTCTCTCTCTCTCTCTCTCTCTCTCTCTCCCCCTCCTTTGTAAATTCCTTCTCCTCACTGCAGTCACCCCTGGAGAGGCCCAAGGGTCTGTCTTTAGAGTTCTCTTTTTCTATCTACACTCATTCCCTGGAGACTCACGGCTCTAAATGTCATCTTAGCCTGTTGACTCATGAACTTATAAGAGTTTGTATCTCAGCCTAGGGCTTGCTTCTCTGCTGACCTTCAGACTCCAACTGCTATTAGACATATCCACCTGGATGTCCGACAAACATTCTCAATATAGCACGTCTAAAGTAGAATCTATGTGCTCCACCCTCTACCTCAAATTTATCCTTCTGCAGTATTTCCCAGTCCTGCCCTTCTAGTTACCCAAGCGAAAGACCTTGGAGTCTTCCTTGACACCTCCCTTTGACTCATGTGTACTACATCACAAGTCCTATCTGCTTTGGCTTTAAAATAGATCCCAGTTTCTTACCACTTCTTATCCCCTTCGCTGTTTGCTTCCCCATCTCCCTTGGAGAGAGTGTGTTTCAAGTCTCTTCAATAGTGTGTTTATAATCGCTTTGTGTTGTGGGTTTACTTGGAACCCTTTGAAAGGGTATGTTGAGGTTTTACCTGAGGATATGATCTTATTTGGACTCAGGGCCTTTGTTAGTGTAATCAAGTTAAGACGAATGAGCTCGCAGTGGCTTTGGATGGGTTCTAATGCAAGAAGACTGGTATTTTTTAGAAGAAACAGTAGAAGGAGGAAGAATGGTGTTTGAAGCGCAGAGCCACACAAGCAGAATACCACATGGCGAAGGAGACAGAGAGCGGACTAGTGCAGGAACAAGCTGGGAACACCAACCGTGTCCACTAACAGAAGCTTGGGGGCGGCACAGCACAGAGGTCCCTCCCAGTGTCATTGAGGGAACATGGTCTTCCTGATTCCGTGGGGTTTTTACTCCTGGCCCCCAGAATTGTGAGATAAATTTCTCTTAAGCACCCATCTTCCTTCTTCCTCTTCTTCTTTGGAGACTTGTTTTGCACACAGCAGAAACAGATGTGCCTCATCTGATGGATAATATACAAAAGATAGATGTTTCTCCAGAAAGTTCAATACAGAAGCATCTCATGGTTCAAGAAGTCTGACTGCCAGAGGCCCCCAGCAGCTTAAAGCAGGGACTCGGACAGGTGTGTGCACATCAACATCCATAGTAGCGGGACGCGCTATAGTCAAAACGTAGAAACAGCTCAAATATGTGTCAGCAAATCTCTAGGTCCACAGGGCCTGCCCTGGAATATGACTAGGTCTTTAAAAAGAATGAAATTCTGATGAATACAACAACGTGGATACACTGTGGAAAGAACGTGCTGAGTGAAAGAAACCAAACACAGTTGGAAACTAGAAAAAGAAAAATTCATAAAGTCAGAAAGTCCAACAGAACTTTCCAGGGGCTCGGGGAGGGAGGATGGAGAGTTATTGATTAACAGAGACTCTGGAAACTGATATAGTAATGGCTGCACAACATGATAAATATACTTAGTGCTATTTCTGTATAAGCTTTATGTACTACTACTTTTAAATGCATAGACGAATTAAGAGAGATCTTATTGTGACATATAAGGTCCCCCCCACCTTCAAAAAGGCAAACACATAAAAGGCCCCAAGTGTCTCAAGTCTCTCCTCTTTAGCCTAGCCAATGGAGCCCCTCCTCCCTGTCTGGCATTGCCACTTTCCCTGGGACATTCCCACCACCCAGGTGTTCCTGCTGTTCTCCCAACACTCTGCACATCTCAGACTCAGGACCTGTTCTTTGCAGATTCCTCAGCTTTGAACACCATTCTCACCTCCCTTTGCTACCTCCAACCTCTGTTTACATAGTTCTCACCCTGCCTTCAAATTTCTCCTTCCAACTGGCCTGATCAGGAAGGCCTTGCTTCACTGCCCTATATAAAAGTATACAGTGTTCTTTCTTTCCCCACCCTGGTTTCTTTTCCTCCAGACATGTGTATCCCCAGGTAACCTGTTACACACTGCTCTGTTTTGTTTGTATATTTCACGTTTCAGCAAGCTCCCCCAAATTAGGGACTGTCCGTCACTGCCTGTCCACAGTGCCCTGAAGGGTGCCTGGTGGTAGTACTTGCTAAATGAGGATTTGGTGAATGGATGTTGAATAAAAGTAAATACCAAAAACATCTGTGTGCGTGTCTGTGTGTGCGTTTGTGTGTGTGTTGTAGATTAAAACTAGGGGCCTACATACGCTAAACAGGCACTTTATCATGGAGCTGTGCCCTGGTCCAGAAATGCTCTTTTATAACTAGCAAAATACTTTATACCACCAACAAGAAAACACTCAAGCAGCAGGGAAGATGGCTCAGGCTGTAAAGTGCATGCCACACAAGCGTGAGGACGTGAGTTTGAATCTCCAGCACCCATGTAAAAGCTGGGCCCAGCACCTTGGGTCTTCAGCCCCAGTGCTGGAGTGGGTAGAAGAAGGTGGTTATATTTAGGAAGTGGTCTCCTGTGCCAATGCGTTCAAGTGTACTTCCCACTAGTGTGGCTGGCTTTATATTGAGGTCTTTGATCTATTTGGAATTGAGTTTTGTGCATGGTGATAGACCAGCAAAAAATATTTAATTTCATTTGCATTAAAATAGACGTATTTCCAGAAATCATACCATTGACTGACTACCTTGAAACTGTATTTGAAATTCCTAGTGCTGTGTTTTTCTTTTTTAAATTACTTTTAAGATTTATTTATTTTCTTTTCGAGACAGGGTTTCCTTGTATATCCCTGGCTGTCCTGGAACCTGCTCTGTAGACCAGGTTGGCCTTGAACTCACAGAGATCTGCCTGTCTCTGACTCCTGAGTGCTGGGATTAAAGGTGTATGCCACCACCACCTAGCTGAGATTTATTTATATGTGCATGGGTGTTTGGCCTACATGCATACATGTCTGTGTAACATGCATGTGCAGTACCCAAAAAAGGTGTTGGATCCCTTGGAACTGGTTATAGAAGGTTGTGAGCTGCCATGTGGGTGCAGGGACTGGAAGACCAGCCAGTTCTTTAACCATTGAGTCCCAAAGAGCTCTCTTTAGAAGAAGGGGAATTAATACCCAGGGCCTATCAGTCTGAAGTCTTTGAATGGGGCAAACTTTAGAGATGTGCAGTCTTTCCAGGAAATTATTCAAATAACAGGAAACATTTTGCATTTTTATGTCATTTTAAAGGAGTCGCAGATCATATAAAGTCCATCTATTGAACCTCTACTGAGTCTGTAAACTGACCATATTTTTTTTTTTTTTTGAATTTTTCGAGACAGGGTTTCTCCGTAGCTTTTGGTTCCTGTCCTGTTTTAAAGCTGCACTGGGCCTGGGATGCACTTTGAACGTGATCTTAACTCTTGTGGTACCGTAGCTTGCTCAGCTTAAGGTGTAGCCGACAGGTCAGTTCCTCTGCTTTCATGATCACCAGTCTTGTTTTTTTCAAGCAACTGTTTGGCTTTATATTTATCACACATAATTCTAAGGTTTAAAACAGTTACTTTGTAGCAAGTATAATTGTTCCCAAACATAAAATTATGTGTGATAAATATAAAGTGTTCAGAGTTAGGACTTATGAATTTCTAAATAAATTGCTGGGTATACTATTAGAGCCTCATTCCTGGGCATTCCACAGCAGGTATGCGCAGCAGGCACACAGAATAAATACAATGCAAATGCTCTGCATGACTCAGTCCTTACCGTGATAACCTTTAAGTTATCAAAGCTGTTTTCCCCCGGAGGTTATCAATGAATTCTTTATATATATAACTTTTAAAAATGATTTGTTTACTTATTTATTTGGAGACAGGGTTCCTCTTTGTAGTCCTTGCCATCCTGGAACCTGTTCTGTAGATCAGGCTGCCTTGAACTCAGAAATTCACCTGCCTCTCTTTGCCTCCTGAATGCTGGGATTAAAGGGAAGCAATTAATCCCTCTAATTAAAGGTATGTGTCACCACCCGGCTACTCATTTTTATTTTATGTGCATTGGTGTTTTGCCTTCATGTATGTCTGTGTGAGGGTGTCGTATTTCCCTGGAACTGGAGTTACAGCCAGTCGTAAACTGCCATGTAGGTGCTGGGAATGAAACCCAGGTTCTCTGGAAGAACAGCCAGTGCACATGGAGTCATCTCTCCAACCCCTATTAATGATTTTTCAACTTGCTAAACCCAAGAGCTTAGATGTCGGACAGCTCAACTTCTCTATGACATTTTCCTTATCGATTGGCGCTTCCTTTATGAAACTTTCATCTTTTACACCTTTCTTGACATCACTCACTCCTAATTGCCCTGCTGCTCACTCTAGCCACATCTTAGCCTCCTTCCTTGACCCCTCTTCATCAACCTTACACAGGGATGTTCCCTTGGCCTCTTTTTCCTTCCAGCCTACGTTTTATCTCTGGGCAATCTTTCTGGACTTGATTACCATTTAAATCTTAATCACTCCCCAGTCTTCAGTCTCAACCTGTTTCTAAAGCTCTAGATCCATACGCTCAATTGGAGATTTCCAAATACTTAACATATTCAGGGAGACCCCCCAAATACTTAACACATCCAGAGGACCCCAGGGATACTCTGTTTGCATTCTTCATCTCAGTGTATGGAAACACCATCTTCCCTGTCATTAGATTCATATGCCTCATCTGTCTTGAATTTTGCATCAACAGACATATAATGCAAGGCTCAAAGGTACTCTGGAGCGGGGTGACAGGGGTTCAAAGGCAGGTCTACCACTTTCTAGGTGGTTATCTGCAAGATGCTTATCCCCTCTGCCTTTATCAGCGCCCAAGTGCGGATAAGGATAGAAACTACCCCCTATAGGTTCCTGTGAGGATTAGATTTGCATTTGCAAAGTGGTCAGGCCAGTGCCAGTACACAGTAGGTGCTTGCTGATACACCCACTGGTCTTGAGTTCGGCCCCACTCTAGTCCATCCCTCACCCTGCTGACAGGTTTTGAGAGGTTCCCAGTTATGGAATGTTCAATCAGGGCCCATCTTCATGCAAAGAGCCATCAGCGCAGAGTTTCACTTAACCCACAAGACTGTTTTCTAATCACCTTTGGAAGGATGTGGAAGGAAACTGCGGCTGTAAAGGCCAATGCACCTTGCTCAAGGCCGATAGCTTGTAAATACGAAAGTGAGGAATCTATTTCAGGTCTATCCCTAGAGTCAGTGTTGGGAATATTTATGTGCACTGCTTGCCCAGACAGAAGTCAGGCACTTACTAAAAATTCTTCAGACTCCATGTTGGTGTTGTGATCAGTTTCTGTCTTAGTTAGGGTTTCTGTGGCTGTGAAGAGACACCATGACCTTGGCAACTGGTATAAAGAAAAACGTTTAAGTGATGTGGTGACCTACAGTTCAGAGGTTCAGTCCATTATCATAATGGCATGGCAACGTGTAGGCAGACATGATGCTGGAAAAGTAGCTGAGAGTCCTACATCTTGCAAGCAACAGGAAGTTGACTGAGACACTGGGTGGTATCCTGAGCATAGGAAATCTTGAAGCCTGCCCCCATAGTTATACATTTCCTCCAACAAGGACATACCCTCTCCAACAAAGCCACACCTCCTGATAGTGCCACTCTCTATGAGTTTATGAGGGCCAATTACATTCAAACTACCACAGTTTCTTTACAATCTTGTTCCAACTTTATTTTCTTTTTTTTTAAAGATTTATTTATTTATTTATTTATTTATTTATTTATTTATTTATGTATTCATTCAGTCAGTCAAGTATCCTGCCTGTAGGCCAGAAGAGGGCACCAGATCTCATTATAGGTGGTTGTGAGCCACCATGTGGTTGCTGGGAATTGAACTCAGGACCTCTGGAAGAGCAGTCAGTGCTCTTAACCGCTGAGCCATCTCTCCAGCCCCCCCAACTTTATTTTCTGAAATTTACTTCAGGTGGTCTGGACTGTCTTGCTTTTCTGTCTCCATCTCTCCTCCCTTCTCTTCATCCTTCCTTTCTTTCTCCTTCCTTCCTTCCTTCCTTCCTTCCTTCCTTCCTTCCTTCCTTCCTTTCTTTCTTTCTTTCTTTCTTTCTTTCTTTCTTTCTTTCTTTCTTTCTTTCTTTCTTTCTCAATGCCCAAGACCAGGCACTGTGCTCAATCTTAGAAGACAAGAAAAATGAGCTATTAATTCTCAAAGAGCTTGTGGTCTGATCAACTGTTAGTAGCAACACGATGAATGGAGAACAACGGGACCAAGGAGGAGAGGGGACCACGCAGACAGTTTCAGCTTTCTGGAGGATATTGGGTCAGATAACACTGAGCCACTCTTTAGCATTCCTGCCATCTTGCTATATGCCCTTGAGGTATTCGAGGTGTCCCTCTTTGCTTGTCATATTATTGTCTGAGACTGGATTTCAAAATCATCTCCATGACACCATCTTTTTCTTTTTCCTCAGCTAGATATTCGCTTCCCTTATCCAACCTCGCTCACAGCATAGTTCACAGTGTAGGCGATTAGTTTGTCGGTTCATCACTTGACTAGACTGTGATTTCCTTCCAGGAAAAGACAGTTTTATGTCATTTTGAACTGTCCTTCATTCCCAAAGGACATGACTGGAATGTTAGAATGCTCAGCAGCCTTTTGTTAGAGATTATGTTCACAAAGAGAAGTCTTAAGTAGAGGGCCCTTCTGGTTCAGAGCAGAACCATTCATCTTTAAAACATTTGGCTTTATACTCTACAGAGAGTAAGTGTTCAGTAAACGTCATTCAACTATTTGATGAGACATTTGTAATAATGCTCGGGATAAAGAAATTTCACCTGGAGTGATGGTGTGTACCTTTAATCCCAGCACTCAGGACGCAGTGGTAGGTGAGAATTTCTATTTATCTACTTGTGTGGATAAATAAAGACTGTGTCTTGCTAGGCAGCTGGGCTTTGAGTCAGCCTTGAGAAGAACTAAGAATTATTGGTTTTAGAGCTAAAGCTAAGGATTTTATTTTTCCCTCAACTGGACCGCAGTTCCTGAATCTTATATACAATTAAGGCCTGGGCGGGCTGTGCTGTGGCAGCAGTGCACCCAGTGTATAATGTTCTCCTTTGCCTGTGTTTTCCTCCTGGCATTATACTGTTGTAGAAGAGGGGGCGGAGGAGTACCAGGCTGAAGAGGAGTCCTACATATCCTCCTTTTCTTCTCTTTGACCTTGATTATCCTTTTTTAAAAAAATCTTTTTTTATTGTTTTTAGTTGTGCGTATATGTGTGGGCACAAGCACAAGAGTGTAGGTTCTCTTGGGTGCCACAAATGTCCCTGAAGCTGGGAGTTACAGGTGGTTGTGAGCTGCTTGACGTGGGTTCTGGTATCAATTTCAGGTCTGCTCTTAATTGCTAAGCCATGTCTCTAGGCCTCTGATTAACCCTTCACCAGAGGTTGAGGTTTTTATACAAAAGTTTGCCAGAAAGAGTTAGGCTTTTTACCACCAAGCCTCATGCCCTGTCTTTCTCCTGAAGAAACATTTATAAAACCTTATTGCCATGAATTAAGTGGAAGGGAAGGAGAAAAAAAAATCTTGTGTGTGTGTCTGTGTGTGCATGTGTGTGTGTGTGTGTTGAGAAGCCAACAATACTTCATAACAATCCTTTGAATTCATCAAAATTGTGAGAATTAAAGGACAACAGACATATAAGGGATTTAGAGCAGTGCTTGGTATAGGGGCAAGGACAGACAAGCTGAAAAATCTCAGCTGCTGTGTTATCCAGAGCTCCTCCACCCAGGGTGGCTTTTGCCTCAAATAAGTCCTCTAGGGCAGTCATTCTCACTCAGAATGTGGTACTTTGCTCTGGGAGTGGTATCTTCCCAGAGGTTCAGCCTGGATACGGGACTGTCTCACCAGAGGGTGGATGCAAATAGGATTCTTTTTCCTCTCAGCGCTGTCTTCTCTCTCAACCCTTGTCCCAAGCCTCAGTCAGTTGACTAGTTTCAGTCCTGGTTTGTATCCAGGTGTTTTGGCTTTTCTTCTAACTCCAAGACTAAATAGACAATTAGGTGGACAGAAACAGCACAAATTTTTTGGCATTGACATTTTAAATTGAATTCAACAAGCATTTATTGAGCCCCTAGAGCATGCAAATACAGTTCCTTTAAATGCATTTGGCTCTTAACTGTTTCAACTATTCAATTTGGATTAATACTGATTCATCTTTAAGGGTTTTATGAAGAATCAGTATTAAGATGGAAAAAATATTTGCACAGTTCTCTGCAAATATAAGCGTCTTGTGTGGATTATTGTTGCTCCAGTACTAATATTAATTGAAATAACAACAGTTCTGCTTCCCAGGCAGACTGTATGTAGAAAGCAGCTGTAGAAGACAGAAGACAGGCGGAAGAGGTCAGGGGCGGTGCCTTTACCTCGTCCGGCCCAAAGAGGCGGAGTATAGAGGAAAGCCCCCGGAGGCCCCGCCCTGTACCCCGCCCCCTCCGTTCGAGCGGCGTAGGCGGTTACCATGGCGATGACGTCTAGAGGGCGGGGTGGGGCGGGGCTATGGAGAGGAGGAGGAAGATGGCGGGAGGGCGGCTCTGAGGAGACCTCGGCGGCGGCGGAGGAGGAGAGAAGCGCAGCTCCGCGCAGCGCCGGGGCCCATGTGGGGAGGAGTCGGAGTCGCAGTTGCCGCCGCCGCCGCCTGTAGCTGCGGGAGCCGAGTGGGAGTGAGGGGGACACGGCAGGATGAAGTTCGCCGAGCACCTCTCCGCGCACATCACTCCCGAGTGG